>NC_025994.2:98983163-99048163 GCF_000442705.2 Elaeis guineensis | reverse complement strand
ATACCACAGAGGACATCGTCGGCCTATCTTTTGGGCATTCTTGTACGCACAACAAGCCAACCTTTATAGAGTTCAAGGCTTCAGCTATGGAAATTGAGTTGCTGAGTGATTCATCTACCAGTTCCAAGCCATTACCTTCTTTCCATAAACCCCATGCCTGAAAAAATATGACATCAGTGTTATGATTTAATGAAAAAAAGGAACATAAGAATAGAATCAAGTATTATTTTTCCAGTCTTACATGTGCTAGCAGGTTTCCTTCATGCTCGGATATGAAATCTCCTCTATTCTTCTTGCCACTAATGATTTCGAGCACTAAGACACCAAAGCTGAATACATCAGATTTCACTGAGAAGGCACCATACATGGCATACTCAGGAGACATGTATCCACTGCATTTATAATTAAGATGATTATAATCTTTTCTGAAGAATACATATCACAATAATGAAAGGTAAATAATACTTACTATGTCCCTACAACTCTCCGAGTATTTAATGCTGTCTCATCCTCTCTAAATATCCTTGCCAAGCCAAAGTCTGATATTTTAGGATTCATATCTTTATCAAGAAGAATATTGCTAGCTTTGAGATCCCTGTGAATAATTCTAAGTCTAGAGTCTCGGTGTAGGTAGAGAAGACCTTGAGCAATTCCTTCGATAATGTTGTAGCGGGTTTGCCAATCCAATAATACTCCTTTATCTTTATCTGTGCAAAGTTTGCTTTATGTTAGCCTTACTTGCACAAATAATAAAGAAACGAAATATTTGTCCACCTCAGTTTGATTTTTTTTTTTTAAAAAAAAAATTGGTCGCAAGTAAAGCAAGCTTACACACGTGTTTAGCCCATGAGTAAAACAAATTATAGCAAATATGCTGGTTAGAGTGAGAACCTGGCATTGACTTGTCTTCAAAGAATGATTACAATGGTGTGGTAGATTTGGGAGAATCATTGTAACATGCTTAAGCTCCATGAATTTGGCCTCCTCCACAAGGCCAACCACCCCCTAATTGTCATGACTAAAACTTTTAATTTTAGCCTAGACCGTAGTGTTTCGAGTGACCCTAATTAAAGGTTCATTTTTCAAATAAGTGTGCCCAGCTATCATTTTTTTTATTTCCAGTACTCTTCCCTTTAATCCGCAAAAATGAGTTATTGATTCATGGCAAAGGTTGCGCTATTTATCCAAGTAAGTATTCTCTTGAAATCTTGAACTAAGTATCAGAAGGTATCGATTATGCGGCAATTTTCTTAATTTAATTAGGAACAGGAAACAAAGATGAGGAAGAGAATAGAAGATTAACTAACCAAATAGGAAGGCGTCTAAGCTTTTATTAGGCATGTATTCATATACCAGCATCTTTTCCTCTCCTTGAGTGCAGCAACCTAGAAGCCGAACTAGGTTTCGGTGCTGAAGCTTGGCAATCAGCGTCACTTCATTCATGAATTCATCAGCACCCTGTGCCGAAGTCTTTGAAAGCCTCTTCACAGCTATTTCTTGCTCCTCCCCAAGCTTTCCCTGAGTTCACCACACTCAAAATTGCTATACTTGAGATTACTAATTCTAGCGGCAATATCAAACTGTTCAAAAGCCCTGAACGTAGCATTTTATTCAGAATACTGAATTTAAGACCCTACATTGACTGGGACCTATATAGTGATATTCTACTATAAGCTCGGTTGGTAAATTAAGAAAATACCTTGTACACGGGGCCGAAGCCACCCTTTCCAAGCTTGTTTTCGATTGAGAAGTTGTTGGTCGCTACAATGATTGTCCCCAAATCAAATAAAGGAAGCTCCCAGTCCTTGCCTTCCTTGTATTCGTTGTTGCGGTGACTAGCGAAGGTAATGGCACCTAAGGAAGTTTTGCAGTAGTTACAAATAATAATTAATCACCACCCATATAATTGTTACACATTGCGAGGTGGACTGATTTTACCTGCTCTTCTCCTTCTTTGAATCCAAATGCAAATACCCACCGAAGCAAACAACAGAGTCCCCAAAACACAGCCCACCACTGTCCCAACCATGGTACGTGAATGTGAATGATGTAATCCCGGGCCTGAAACGTTAGAACCATCATATGAGTACATGATTAACTTTCCTTTATTTTCCTTTTTGTTTTTAGAGCGTCAAGAAGTCCCACATATAAATTGTAATGAATATTGGTTTTTTGACTTAGCCCGAAATTGAAATGAGTTAGACCAACTTATCAATTAATTGGTTTGAGTCTGGGATTTGTACAAAACTTTTAAACAGGGACAAGACTGAAAACTTATAATTTCAGGCTGGAGCGTGGCATTTTAGCAACCCTACTTAAAGGTTCTTTTCAAATGAGCCTTCGCGGCCCGAAATGTCTACGACTCTAATTTTAACTCCAAACTTGGTCCGAAATTTCTCTGGCCTAGAGTATGGTCCATCTGGAAGGTGGCAAAGTCTGACGAGCCTCGGGCCATGCTGGACACACTTCCAGTCCTACCATGAATGCTTGAATGCAATATTATTTATTCTATGGGTATAACGAGCACTGCTTGTAATGCAACAAAAGAGTTTCCATTAGCATTTGAATGGGAAAGATGATTGTTTTAAAAAATTAAACATGCTAATGTAAGGGTCTTCATGTGAAATTGTGAAATATAAAAATTTCATTCGAGCAATCAAATATTTTGGATTATGTTCAGCTGTTCACGGGCAAAAACAGGACCTGGTGCGTCTACGATCCATGTAAGGACGGACACGGAAATAGGCCTAGGCCGACCGAGGCTTATTGGGCTAGGCCACTTCAGGTTGGCTTTGGGCAAGGCTCTAAAGAGTTGGAATCAGATTTGAGCTTAAATATTGAAGCACTTTATTTTTCAGGCTGAGCTTGAGTGACTGGGCACAACTTGAGTCCAATTATAGAAAGGGTCCAAAATACAGCCAAAATTCAGGCCTAGGCCTTGCTAGGTTCAATTCCAAAATAGGCTCGTCCTCGAAGGACAGTAGTTCGGTCTGACCAGAATTATCACATGGACCAAGTTCGATGCACTAGTCCAAATCCCCGGGTCTATATATGGTGAATAACAGGCATCCCTTCTTTGATCTTGAATTATTTAAATACAAGGGCATAATGCGGCTAGTTACTATTAGACTGGTGCAATGGACCTGTAGATAAGTCCGACCCTATTATGTAGCTTGACCAGCTTGATCGAATGGTTGCTAACATAAACTTAGGGTATTCCATCAAAAAAAGTGAAGCTACAGGATGAAAGATTGATAGATTAAATTTCAATTGAGTTCGGGCCAGCTTAGTTTTCAGCCCCAATGGATTATTTGGCCTGGCCCAATCATCGGATCCGAGTCTTTTCTGAGGCAGGGCTCGGGCTAGAATTATTGTCAAAAGCTTTGAGGATAAGCTCGGCCTGAAGCTCAAACAGAAAAAGAAAAAAATTGAGACAGATACGGAAAGAGAAGTGGCCTTGCCCATTTGAGTCCTAACTACGAAGCCCAATTTTCAAAATTTCGATAAAGCAGCCAACACAAAAGTCAGAGGTCGACTTCCGAGTTAGCTCCTAAAGGTGTGTCTGCTACACTTAATCGTTTTGCAAAGCTCGACTCACACGAAACAATGCAAATTCAGCTACATACATTATATAACAGTGTACCAGTCCACCCTTGAAACAGTATAAACTGGCATTGACATCATACTCGAGACCGATGATGCAGACATCTACCGGTTTCCAGCTTGCACTAATCCAATGGTATAAATCTTTCTAACGTGCAATTGATGAACTCAGTAAATGAAATAGTACATACCTAAATCGGCCGCCGCTAGCCGGACATAAAGATCTTGCCCGCCAAAGGAATAAACCCTAATATCAGTGAGCTCTGTCGTCCAAATTATGCAGCCGCTCCCGTTGATATTAGCACTAGCATAGGCCGTGCATGAACAATTCCTCAAGCACGTAGCCCTACACTCATCCAGTCCCATGCTCCTATCCACCATCGACCTCGATGTGTCCGGTAGCTTTACGTCCTTTACTATCACAAACCCGTCAGTCCCATTCTGGCAGTCCAGCCCCATCCTCCTCGTACACCCATCTTTCCCTTCTCTAAGATCCCAATTTGTCGGCGACCTAGGTTTAAACCCCTGCAAGCAACTACATATTGGTGAGTCATCCGTATTACAAACACCGTAAGCCCCGCATTGTGATACATAATCACATTGGTCTTTTGGCTCAGACATGTAGGAGCTCCACATTTTGCTGTCATCAAGCCAGACAAGGCGTTGGACAAAGCCGGTGTAGTTCACAGTAAGCCTTGTGATGAACGATGTGCTGGTGGTGTTGTACATGTAGAAGACCTCGTCGTTCTTGATGACAAAGTCCAATATGAAGATTTTATAGCGCAAAATATCCGGGATGCCTGCCAAGGTTTTCCCGTTCCATGGACCGACTCGCCACAGTTGGCTTGAGCCTTCCCACAAAATTATCTGGGGGTTGCCATGGAGATCCACACCCATGGTGTAAGGGCCCGGTGCTGGGTCACTAGGACTGGTCCATGATGTGACGTTACGGTTGAGGCCACTCTTTAGGTTCCACCCCAACTTCATCCCAGGGAGCAATGTGTCGGAAGGGTAGTCGGAGCTCTGCCATGCAAAGCTCCCAGGAATATTAGCCTCTTTAACGATGAAATTGCCGTCATCTAAGAGTTGCGCTACTGGATTGGCGAGGCCCGACGAGCCCGAGGACCAGATGGTTTTAGAATTCTGGTCGGTGATGATGAGAGTTCCATTGACGGTGATCGATAGGCTGCCATTGCGCTCGGAGATTGGGTGTTGGCGATTGGCAACCCACACGACGGTAGGAGGTGAGACCTTGTACCATATGCCGATGTAACAATTGTTAGTTTTGATAGGGCTGAAGAAGCCCAAGATGAATCTTTCCCCAGCTGAGATCAACTCTTGGCCGTCAGCGAGGGGCTGGGTTGGGGTTAGGGTGTCACCTGCAATGGAGGGAGAGACACGAGAAGCAAGGATAAAGAAGAGAGAGAGTAGGGCTGCAGGGAGCCTGCCCATCTTCCCAAAAAGCTCCATTTCGCAGAGAAGGCTACAGCCTCATATGGCTTTTCATTCTTCTTTAAGGCTTGCAGAACTTACCCTTGGATGGTCAATTTATTGGATAAATCAGTGGATATGGTGACTATTGGGCCACGTCATCTGCTCGGACCTATACATCCTTCGATGATGCGACCTTTGACGTACATGGTCCGGGGCCAACACTAGCTATTTTGTCTAGTGTAGGGATTGTATCTTTCACACGGAAGGGTTCACCTCCCTTCTCGAATTCATCAGCGGACCGCACAATGGTTGCTTCGAGAGCCGTGGAGCCTGATGAGTCAGAGTTCAGAGTGCTGTGAGGGATGCAATCGAACGGACAGTGTTGTGAAAGTAAATCAACCATTCTTTCGTCAGAAAGATAACAACCCGAACCTGCCTGTCAATTCTTCAAGGACGTCCTAACACTTGTCCCAAAAACAGATGCATTGGTGTTGGCTGAAAGGGAAAGGAACGAAAAGCACAATCCTCAAATATAAAAGAAAGATGGTTTTTTTGCTTGCATTAAATTTCAACCAACTAACCAAACCATACCCGTGCATTAATAGTTGTCATTCACAGTTTGCCGTCTACAAGAGCGTGGTTGGCCGTATCCCAGTCTCTCGTTGTCATTCCCACTTGTAGTTCGAATTAATATAAAATTAATTTTTAAATCAAATTGATTTAAATCAATTTTTTAAAATAAAAATAAAAATCAATCTGTTCATACTAAAAAATTGATTCAAACATGTTGCAGTCAAAAACTTATGTCTCAACATATGAGGTATTATCCGCTCTGGCTCATGGATCTCGTGGTTTTATCCTTCAAAAGATGTCTCACATAGAAGAAAGAAAGATCCCTTTTTATGTTTTTATGTAAGCCAAAGTTCTTCTTGACTCACAATCAATATGAGACTAATAATACCCTTACTTCTATACCTCAATATAGCCCTTAGTCAAGAAAGAGTTTGTATACGGATGGGAGGTGTCCTACTCCTTATTTTTATCATAGCTCTCTTAATAAAAGAAGAATCTGTGTATGGATGGGAGATGCCCTTCTCCTTATTTTTATCATAGGTTGTTGTACGGACAGAAAGAGCCATAGTTACAAGAATGGTCCCTTATCTTGCATGCCACTATTGCCACCAAGGGCTCTTGACTCGACACATGAGATATTATTCACTCTGGCCTATGGGTTTTATAATTTTATCCTTCAAAAGATACCTTACATGAGAAGGATAGTATCTTCCTATATAAACCAGATTCCTTCTTCACTCATAACCAATGTAAGACTAATAATTCCCTTCTTTCTACATCATAATAGAACTAATCCAAAAAATTAATTCGATTCAGTTTAGTTAATAATGTGGTAGGCTATTAAACATCTGTTATTTACTATAAGAAAACTGACTATTAGCGATGGCTATTTACCATCACTAATAGTCAGTTTGCTGCTTTTCATTGCTAAAAAATCGATGAAAATATCTTCATCGCTAATTATCATTATTAGTGACGGTAATTTTATCGTTGCTAATAATACTAATTAGCGATGGCATTAGCAATGACAATATCATTGCTAATAATTTTTTTTATTTTTTTAATTAAAATTTTTAAAAAATTATTAGCGACGACTTTGTTATTGCTAATACCGTCACTAATAATTTTATATTTTTTAAATTAATCTTTTTTTAAAAAATTAGTAGCAATAGCATAGCCGTTGCTAATGTTGTCACTAGTAGTTTTAATTTTTTTTTTAAAATTATAATTAATTTTTTTAAAATATGGTTTAATTATAGTAACAAATAATAATATTTTTAAAATCTATTATAAATAAGATAATAATTATTTAATATAATCATAAATATAAAATTAATTATATTATATTAAAAATATAAATTATATAATTTTACATATAGATATTGCTTTATAAGTATTAAAATTGCATACATATCAAAAAATAAAAAGTAATGTGAGATCCTACTCGTCATCCTCCTCATCCTTCTTCTGTTCTTGTATGTCCTCTCCAATAGCTGATGGATGAGAGCCGAATGTTTCAGTATTTTGTAACAAAGAAAAATAAAACATTATTAACAAGTTTCGATATGAAAGTGAATGTATTGATATGGAAATGTATATTTCGATATACTATTTTAATTTTCAAACAGATTATTCTTATAAGTTTCATTCGATGATACGGAGCTATAGACACCCCTGGTCCATCATTTAGATGATTAGATTAAATTTTTACCTTCTAGATTCTATTTTTGAATTATTAATAAGTTTCGATACGAAAGCATAGATATCGATATAGAGGCATATATTTCGATATACTACTTCAATTCTCGAACAGATTATTCTTACACATTCTATTCGATGATACAGAGCTATAGACATTCTCGACCCATCATTTGGATGGTTAGATTAAATTTTTATCTTTCAGATTTTATTTTTAAATTATTAATAAATTTTGATATGAAAATGTATATATCGATATGGAGGTGTATATTTCGATATATCACTGAAATTCTCGAATAAATTATTCTTACATATTTTATTCAATAATACAAAACTATAAATACCCTCGATCCATCATTTGGATGGTTAGATTGAACTTTTACCTGCTAGATCTTCTTTTCGGACTTAAGTTTCGATACGGAGGTGTATCTTTCGATACACTCCTCCAATTAGATTTTTCTTACATATTTTATTCAATGATACGGAGCTATAGACACCTCCAGCTTATCAATTAAATGGTTAAATTAAATTTTTAGCCTCTGGACCCCTTTTTCCAACTCAAGTCTAAATATATGAAGCTTCTAAATATAAAAATTTAAAATAAGTAAAAGAGTTGACTAATAGAATCATCTAACGTGATGGTTGGAACAACGAGCTCAGCTGATCATGCAGCTACGGATTTCAGAGAATCTTCACGATCGTGTACCTGATGGCATCTTGGAAGCTCTGAGATCACTGGCTCAGAAGCCTCTGCACGAGCTCCTCCACATGCGGATCGCTCCAAGTCTGGGATGTTGAGGTCTATGATGATGTCGAAGAGTATCGAGCCATTAGAGGGTTGAAGCTGTGGCCGACTCCTACTTACACCTCCAATAACCCTGAGCCATCCCTCAAAGTCAAGGAAGGGCTGAGTGGACAAATCATCGCTATGCCACAGAACGATATACTCCATATAATCCACCTATACAATTCAAAAATATAATAGTTCTAATATATATACATATTAGATCTTATAATAATTTAATAAATATAGTTTAAAATTTTAACCGTGATTTGTTGCGATCTAGAATCTAAGTAATCATCAGTCCTCCTAGACTAGTGTGTGCCCTCTCACAACCATAGCTGACCTAGTGGACGACCTTATTGCTGTGTCTACAATAAGTGAATAATAAAATGAAATTAATTAAAGCATACATATAAGAGTTTTTACAGTTCCAGTGAAAAATTTTGGTATAGATTTCTTACTAGTTTGTCGACCACAATATATGTGTCGATGGAGCTGTCTGTGTGCTTGATCGGATCCTATTGGACAGTCCAATTCTGTCCAATCCTCTGCCACCTACTGGAATACTCCTAGCTGCTACACTAGATGTAGAAGGCCTCCCATATGTCAACCCACATCCAGTGATCCCTATAGGATCTCCAGTCTGATGGTGACTGAAAATCGAAATGCTCGATGTAGGACTGCTTAAGGCTATGTAGTCCATCTCTAATAAAATATCGAGTCAACTCGATAGGTATACCAGCAACAAAATTTTCAAAATTTTAGATCATATGAGCCTTTTTTTTGCTGCTTTTCCTCTCAATTCATGCAGGCACCTCTTCCACCATAGTTCTCTATGGTAGGACGGCCTTTACCATGAATTTTGAGGAGTACTAGACTACTCAAAAGATAAACTACACTACACATATCATATATGCATATAAATTAAATCATATCTTGATAGTATTGCATGAAACATCAATAAATTAAATCAATTTTATTTTTGATTTATTAGATATCAGATTCATGTATTTATGTTCATGTCAACAATCTAGTTCTGATACCACTGAAAGTTTGCAGGTAGTTTCATGTATGTAATTCAAATTTTTTTTGAATCTTAACGCAATGGAATGAATCTAGATTAAACACTTCAATATAGCATGCATTAGATCTAATGTAAAAACTACCTAAGCAAAGATCTTATGACTTTACATAACATGCATAATCCGAAATCTAAAATTGAAAACATAGATCGTATCTACAATATAGATCATATCTACTATGAAGTTGAGATCAGATCTCTATACCTGAGCACAGGTCGATATACACCACAGCTGATAACTATGGATTTGTCAGGTTTTTCAAGGCACACAGCAACCGCACAAACGAGATGCTAGCTCAGGGACGGGACGCTGGCTCGGGGACACGGCCGTAGAGATGAAGGCATAGGGATGGGGCTGCGGGAAGGCGATGCAGGTCGGTGCCGAGGGGTCGGGCTGATGGGGTAGGGGCAGTGGGGTCGGGTCGGTGGGCTAGTAGGGTTGGGGTGGCGGGGCCGAGAGGTTGGGGTCGGTGAGGCAGGGGCTGTGGGATTGGGCTGGCAGGCTCTGGGAGGTGAGAGGTGATTGGGGAATCGAGGAGGCGGAAGGCTACCGAGGGCTCAGAGAGGTGGGAGGCGGTTGGGGGCTCGAGGAGGTGGAAGGCAATCGGGGGCTCGGGGAGGTGAGGGCAGTTGGGGTCTCGGGGAGGTGGCTGTGAGCTCAGGAAGCTGCTGGGTACTCGCAGTCGGGGGCTTGAGGATGCGGGAGGCGGTCGGGAGCTTGGGGAGGTGGGAGGCAGTCGAGGGCTTGGGGAGGTGATCGAAGGCTCTTGGCCAGGGCCTCAAAGAGGCGGGAGGCGGTCGGGTGCTGGCAGTCGGGGGCTCAGGGAGACGGGAGGCAATCGAGGACTCAAAGAGGTGGACTGGGGGTCAGAGAGGTGGGAGGCAGTCGGAGGCTCACGATCGAGAGCTCGAGAAGGTGGGAGGCGATCGAAGACTCGAGGAGGTGGGTCGGGTGCTCGGAGAGGCAATTTGAGGCTTGGAGAGATGGGAGGTGGCCGAAAGCTCACGATCGAGGGCTCGAGGAGTCGGAAGGCAACCTAAGGCTTAGAGAGGCGATCAAATGTTCACGATAGGAGGCTCAAGGAGGCGAGAGGCAGTCGGGTGCTCACAGCCGGGGGCTCGGGGAGGCGAAGACAGGGGAAAAAGGGGGTGGGGGAAAATGAGGGGGGGTGGGAGGGTGCACAGGGGAAAATGAGGGCACGCGGGGGAGGCAAATTTTTTTATTTATTTGGATAGACTATAGTGATGGTATTTTCCATCGCTAATGTCATCGCTAATACTTTTAGCGATGGCATTCCTATCTCTAATGCCCTCGCTAATAGTTTTTAATTTTTTTTAAAAAATTATAATTAAATTTTTTAAAATCTATTTTAATCATATAATACATAAATTGTTACTATATAATATATGACAGCGGTTGCGCAACCGCTGTGATAGATTTATAGCAATGTAATAATTTTGTTATGCAATCGCTGTTATTACGCAACCGCTACTATAAAGGCAGAATATTTATTTTATTTTCTTGAATATAGTATAATTTTAAAATAATGATTCCATCTTTATCATTTATTATCTAAATAATTATCACTAGATTATCATCACAAAAAATCATCTCGATCCGATAGCCCTAGCTATGTCAATCAATAAAATTCAATTTCGACAATCTCAAATGACCGCATGATAATCTAACAAATAGAGAATATCGATGGATCTAAAAATTTATAACGATGATCTTGATGATATTTGTAGCATATTCAATCGGACATCATTATCATATTCAATTTAGTATGGAATGATTTTCGTTGTTAAATAAAAAATGAGTGATCAAATTAAAGGCCAAACGACATCCGATTAAGATAATTTTTTAGATAAATGATCTTTGCTACTACTTTAATTATTTGTATAGTAGTGATCATAAAATTCAAACCATACATATATAAACCATCTATGTTAAGCAGATCTTACAAAAGCATAAGTATAATTACATAAAGACTTTAAGAATAAGTATCAAAAGACATATAGTTTTGGATCGTTTATATATACACAGTTTGAATTTTATGATCATCACTTTATAAATGATCAAAGTAGTAGCAAAGATCATTTATCTAAAAAATTATCTTATAATCAAATACCATTTGGGTTTTTGATTATTTATTTTTTTATTTAACGATCCAAATTATCTCATTCTAAATTGGCCATGATAATGATATCTGATCGAAGTAAAATTTTGATATTATGCTACAAATATTACTAAGATTATCGTTATAAATTTTTGAATCTATCGATGGTTTCTATCTATCAGATCATTATGCAATCATTTATGACAGTCAAAATTAAATTTTATTGATCGACATAGCTAGGACTATCAGATCAAGATGATCTTTTGTGATGATACACTAACGATAATTATTTAGATAATGAACAATGAAGATGAATTTTTAAATTTTAGAATTATATCATATTTAAAAAAAATAAAAAATTTATATTCTACATTCAGTATTACCGATGGCATATGCCGTCGTTAATACTCTTCTTGCCATCGCTAATAATTTTAACAAATAAAAAAATTATTTTTTACAATGGTGGATACCATCGTTAATAGTGCCGTCGCTAATGATTATTAGAGACGATAATGCCATCACTAATACTTTTTTCACCATTGCTAATAATTTTAATAAATAATTTTTTTTTACGACGATGAATTTCATCGCTAATAGTGCCGTTGCTAATAATCCATCTCTAATACCATTTTCATTGTTGCTAAAACTACTATTAGTGATGGCAAAAATACTGTCGCTAATAGCTGTTGGTGAAATAATTATTCATGATAGAAAAATTACCATCAATAATGCCATCGCTAATACCCCCTATTAGCGACGGCAAAAATGCCATCACTAATAGCCATCGCAAATACCTTAATTTTTTGTAGTGATTTGATAGCTTATGAAATAAGCTAAATGGGCTGCTATTTATTTTAAATTTTAATCACGTTAAATGAGTAGCTTATGTGATGGGCTAAATGGATAGCTTACGAATGGATTAAATGGGCTAAATGGGATAGGATTGCAGCCTCCCATAAGGTAATAGGGCATCTTATGGTTTAATTTATACATATATACATACATATATACATGTACATAAATACATACATATATAACATCTTTTGCCTTTTTTGGCCCACTAGGTAGCCTCCTTACTATTGAAGGTAGTGGAGGGACTAAATTGTCTTAGATCATATATTCTATCCATTAAGTGGTTAGAGAAAATGAAAGTATGTTCTTAGATATATTTATCTATTGAAGTAAACATGCACAAACTCCTCGTGATCCTTTTTAAGAAGCATATGTATTGCATCAAATATGCATAAGATATACCAGTTAATTGGTACCTGAGACAACTGCATTCATGTTTATCCAAATCCACAACATACTGATTAGGATCATGTTCAACTTCATGTATGCTAATGCTAGCTTATATTGCCAGAAAATATCTTGAAGCATCCTTATTCTTCTCTAGCATCTTCATGATATTAGAATAAATTGGATAAATGTGTTTGAGCATCAATTCTATTTTCTTAATTATCCTTGACATCATGGCCTTGTATATTATCTCTCGTATTTGTACTATAAACTTATTCCTAGCATGCAATATGTAAGTATTAAAAGTCTCAGATAAATTATTTAGGAGCATGCATATCACATCTTAGTCATATCCTAAATGCATATCTATGTTATATGTATGCTGTTGGGTATAAAATAACCCCAACCGAAGTTCGTAAGAGGCCGACCCTCCCAGGGCTCTTCCAGCTTTCGACCTTGTGCGGCGTCTTTCTGAATCCTCTTGGCTGTCCGAGCTTCCATAATACCATCCGAACTTCTCCAATAGCAAGCTCCTTCAGTCGTCTACCGAACTGCCCCAAATGCTCTCTGCGCTTCATTATCAGCCGACTTTCTACAGTGATCGACTACTCTCCGAATCTCTTCCAGACTTCTTCCAGCCACGATCGATTTTACTCCGAACTTCGTCAATGGCCGAGCTTCTCCAGCAGCAGAACTTCTACAGTAACCAGACTCCATCCAAATTTTTATGGTGGTCGACCGTATTCTGAATTTCATCCGAGCTCCTACAAGAGCCGGACTCCGTCCGAATTCCTACAACAGATGGATCCCAGATGAGCTTCTGCAACGGACGGGCTCCACCAGTCGGATCTCCACTCTGAACTTCTATTGCAAACATACTTTATCCGAGCTTCTGTAATAAAAAATTTTCATCCGAGCTTTCACGGCAACCGATCTTCATCTAAGCTTCTACAGTAAGCGGCCTCCTTCTGGACTCCTACAAGATCCGGACTCCGTCTGGACTACTACAATAGAATTGAGTCCCAGATTTTTTCAGTGGTCGACCTTCCACAGTGTCCTCAAGACTCCTCCAGCAGACGAACTCCCACAACACTAACTGAACTCCACTATCGGTCGACCTTCTATCGAATTTTTCATGAAACTAAATCTCTCCAGCGGACAGTCTTCAGACGAGCTTCTACATCAGGCAAATTTCAGACAGACTTCTCTAGCAATCGGACTCCTGCCGGACTTCTCCAACAGAAAATTTTTGTCTGGGCTTCTACAGCAGATGACTTCCGCCTGCAGCATCAGCGCCCAAGGCACCCGACGATAGTGGACTCATCGGCAACCTCAAAAATATCCGAGCTTCTCTTAGATTGCTGAGACAGAGAGCCATTCCGCTCCATCAGACATCCCAGTCGAGCTTCAGCCATCCAGTCTGAACTCTCTGCAAGTCGCGACAACAGACACCACTTCACTCTCTGTAACAGATTCCACGTGGCCCTACCACTCTTTGGCAAGTCGTGACAACGGACACTACCCCACTCTCCATAATAGACTCCACATGGCTCCACCATTCTTTGGCAAGTCGCGACAATAGACACCACTCCACTCTCTGTAACAAACTCCATGTGGCCCTGGACGGCCCACTACCAGGCAGTTACGGACGTCGCTGTCAAGTGGTTACGCTCTCCGTCTATAAAAGAGACCTCCCAGATATGTTCTCTTCTAAGCTCTAAACTCTATCTTGAAACTCTGCTAAAATCTCTTTCGAGTGCTCCATTTTTGTTAAAGCAGAGTACTGACTTGAGCGTCGGAGGGTCTTGCCGGAGCACCCCCAACTCCGGTTTAGACTTTCCTTGTAGGTCCCGACGGTGGCCGCGATCCTCTCGACTCCAGCTTCTCCGACGTCGGTGAAATTCTGCACCAACAGAATTGACACTAGAGGAAGGGTTCTGTGTCTTCGCAGGACTCTTGTTCTTAAAGAAGTACTCAACGGGACTGTCTCCGGTCATCTTCATCGGCATCTTCTTCTTCTTCTCCTGCTAGATCCCAACCTGATGCCTCCCCGAAGGGCATCCACCAGGCAATCTACGACCTCCGTGGCCAGATCTCAGCGAGATCTACAAGCTCCGACCTCATCCCCAGTTTTTCAAACTCCTCCTCTTCCGGCAATGGCAGTCGGCATGGAGCAGTTCGACCAGCTGGTTCAGCAGGTCAGGGGCCTCACCAAAGCAGTGCAGGCCATGTAGCAGCAGCCGCAGCAGCCACAGGCATCTGTGCGGTTGGAAAGAGCATCGTCGGAGTTCCAAAATCTGACGATCGGGTGGCCCACTTGGGCCAGTCGCCCTGTCTTCCTCGAAAAGGAGAAGCAGAGGGCGGAGAGCCCTTTGTCCGATCACGATTCCACCCCCGGAGGGTCCCTACCTCCGTTCTGTCGGAAGACCCTCGAGACTCACAGTCGAGAGGATCTCTCAGATCAAAGATTTCAGAAGATGAACCGGCAGATCGAAGAGCTCCGCCAAGCTCCCCCTATTTATGGTGAAGATATCTGTACTGACCCTCCTTTCTCTCAAATGATTATGCAGAAACTGATCCCGTCGAACTTCAAGCTCCCCCAATTTGAGAGCTACGATGAGACCTCAGATCTGGTTGACCACCTGGAGGCCTTCCGGACAATGATGCTGCTCCATGGCATGCTAGACGCCATCCTGTGCTGAGCCTTCCCATCTACCTTGAAGGAAGCAGCAAGAAACTGGTACTCGACACTGAAGTCAGATACTATCTTCTCCTTTGATCAAATGAGCCATTAGTTTGCAGCTCATTTCATCAACAGCCGACATCTCCGGAGAGGTTCAGAGTCCCTCATCAACATCAAGCAAAAGGAGGAAGAATCCATTCGAACTTACGTCAACCATTTTAATGCTGCCACATTGGAGGTCTGGAACTTGGACCAATCAGTTGCAATGGCCGCCCTGAAGAGCGGTCTTCAAAAGAATGATCTTCTGTTTTTCTTGGAAAAGAAGTATCCCAAGGACTTCACTGATTTGCTGGCTCGAGCCGAAGGATATGCCCAAGCAGAGGAAGCCTTCAAGCTGAAGGACGAGGAGGCCGTGAAGGAATGGCAGGCGGGTGACTCCAGCAAAGCCCGCAGCTGAAAAAGGACCGAGTGAAGCTCAACCACATTCTCGAACTCCCCTCGGATACAAGCATGTCCGAACTCCTCCTCGAGCTCATAGGCAGAGGAGCCTGGATCGTAGAGTTCGGCGGAGTTCTCCCACAGAAAGATTCCATAGCTATGCCCCTCTTAATGCTCCAAAAGCCCAAGTGCTGATGGAGGTCAGAGAGCAGCTACCAAGGCCAGAAAGGATGTGCACACACCCCGAAAAGTGCAACCTTAACAAGTTCTGCCTCAATCATCGTGACCACGGCCACGACACGGAAGAGTGTATTCAGCTCCGAGATGAGATCGAGGAGCTCATCAGACGAGGTCGGCTTGATAGATTCATCCGATGCCAGCTCGAGAATAGGGAGGATCGGTCGAGGGCCCTACCACAGCTAGAGCCACCAAGAAGGAAAGAACAGTCTGAAGATCGGCCTCCAATTGAGATCATCAACACCATCTCTGGAGGATCCCGACGGGAAGTAGCCAGTGGATCGATCGGATCGCCCAAGCGACAGAGGACTGAAGAATCTATAACCTTTACTGAAGAAGATGCCAGGGAGATTCAATTCCCCCATAATGATGCGGTTGTAGTTTCTTTAAATATTGCTGACTATGATGTACGCCACATCCTTGTTGATAGTGGAAGCTCTGCTGATATTTTATTTTACGATGCATTCTCAAAAATATCCATTTCGGATGGCCGATTGGGGCCGATAAGCTCTCCATTGGTAGGGTTCACTAGCGATGCTGTGCCAGTGGAAGGAATAATAACTTTGATCGTAGTTGCAGGTCGGTACCCGAAACAATCTAGGGCGCAAGTGGATTTTCTGGTAGTATGGGCACCGTCTGCCTACAACACAATACTTGACCGACCTGGCCTCAACGCCCTCCGAGCTGTGGTATCGACCTACCATTTGAAATTGAAATTTTCTACTAGCTAAGGGGTCGGAGAGGTTAGAGGAGATCAAGCCTGGCAAGACATTGCTATAACATAGCCTTGTAAAGAAATGGTCAGTCTGACCCCTGTTCGGTTGATGGATTAGACACCCACGATGACCTTGCTGAAGAATGGGGTGAGCCGATTGAAGATCTTGTCTCAATCCCTTTGAATGATGGGAATGAGGAGCATGTGGTGAAAATCGGCTCCGGCCTGGGAGAAGAGGTACGGACACAGCTCATCAATTTTTTACAAAAGAATGTGGATGTTTTCGCTTGGGTTCCGATGGACATGTCGGAGATTGATGCGGAAGTCATGGAACACCATCTAGCTGTTGATCCCAAACATCAGCCGATGAAAAAAAAAATTCGAGGTCATGCACCAGAAAGGCAGAAAGCAATAGCTGAGGAAGTTGATAAACTCCTGAAAATCAGGTTTATCAGAGAAGTCAACTACCCTAACTGGATCTCCAATGTGGTTCTTGTCAAGAAGGTGAACGGCAAGAAGAGGATGTGCATAGACTTCAAAAAGCTAAACAAAGTCTGTCCGAAGGATAGTTATCCTCTGCCCAGAATTGACCAATTAGTGGATGCAACCTCAGGCCACGAGCTTCTCACTTTCATGGATATATTTTTTGGCTATAATCAAATCAGGATGGCATCAGAGGACGAAGAAAAAACTGCTTTTATTACAAACCGTGATCTTTATTGTTACAGGGTCATGCCTTTTGGCCTCAAAAATGCAGGGGCGACCTATAAACGGCTGGTGAACAAGATCTTCAAAGAGCAGATCGGCCGCAATATGGAGGTCTATGTGGACGACATACTTGTAAAAAGCAAATCCTCAATGAACCATGTCGCTGATCTTGAGGAGACCTTCAATGCCCTCCAAAAATACAAGATGAAGTTGAACCCAGCCAAGTGCGCTTTTGGAGTAACCTCAGAGAAATTCTTGGGCTTTATGGTATCGGGACACAGGATCGAAGTAAATTCGAAAAAGATTCGTGCCATCCAGAAAATGACCACCCCGAAGTCAATAAAGGAAGTCCAGCGCTTCATTGGGAGAGTAGCAGCTCTGAATCGCTTCATCTCAAGGTCGACCGAATGGTGCCTACCTTTCTTTCAGACTCTCAAGCAGCCAAAGAACTTCTGTTGGACCACTGGATGTCAGCAGGCATTTGAGGAATTGAAGAACTACCTCAGCTCACCTCCACTATTGGTGAAGCCCGAACCTGGAGAGGAACTATTCTTGTACCTGGCGGTCTCCCCTATGGCTCTCGTAGTAGTTCTGGTTAAGGAAGAAGCAAAAATTCAACGACCGATCTACTACATAAGTCGAGTGTTGAGAGACACCGAAATCAGGTATACTAAGTTAGAGAAACTAACTTACGCCTTGTTGATTGCAGCTTGAAGGCTCCGACCTTACTTTCAAGGGCACACCATAACACTGCTCACCGACCAGCCGATTAAGGCAGTTCTGCATTGAGCGGATGCTTCCGGAAGGATAGCGAAATGGGCAGTCAAGCTCATGAAATTCGACATCAACTATCGACCTCGATCGATAATAAAAGCTCAGATATTAGCAGACTTCATAGTGGAATGCACTATCCCAGAAGAAGCCGAACTTGAGCAAGGTGAAACTGACAAGCCAGGGCTCCAGCCGAACTCTCTTGAAGAAAGAACGGATCTCTCTGATGGTTTTTGGGCCCTCTATGTGGACGGTTCCTCCAACATGTCAGGCGCGGGCGCGGGCCTGATCTTGATCAATCCGGAGGGAATTATCGTGGAGTACGTGCTGTGCTTCGAATTCTCTGCGATAAATAATGGAGCAGAATATGAAGCTCTGATTGCAGAACTGAGGATCGCTAAAGAGTTAGAAGTAGATCGGCTCCAAATCTACAGTGACTCCCAATTTATGGTGGGACAAGTCAGCGAAAACTATGAAGCTCGGGAGGATAGTATGACCAAGTATCTCGAAAAGATAAAAGAGATCATCCCTGCCTTCAGCAGCTTTGACATCAAGCAGATTCCAAGAGCAGAAAATGTCAGGGCCGACCTTCTCTCCAAGTTGGCTACACTGGCTCCGACTGAACTGCCCAAGGAAGTCTTCTTCGAAGTTCTGAAGTGCCCAAGTATGGAAGAACCGCAGCTTGTAATGGAGATCAGCCATGAACCCAGCTGGATTGACCCGCTGGTTGCATACCTCAAAGATGGGGTTCTTCCTCATGATGCAAAAGAAGCTCGAAAACTTAGGAACCAGGCCTCTCGATATATCCTCTATGAAGGCAAGCTGTACAAGAGGTCATACTCTTTGCCCCTCCTGAAATATCTCCAGCCTTCTGAAGCTGACTTTGCCTTATGGGAGGTACATGATGGAGTCTGCAGAAGTCACCTGGAGGCCAGATCTTTGTCCCACAAACTGCTCCGACAAGGTTATTACTGGCCTACAATGTACTACGACTCCATCGAATATGTCAAAAAGTATGATCGGTGTCAGAGATATGCGAATATCCAAAGACAGCCCGCCTCCGAACTTGCACCCTTGAGTGCCCTATGGCCGTTTGCACAATGGGGGATGGATATTCTCGGACCTTTTCCCATGGCATCCGGACAGCGGAAGTTCCTCCTAGTGGCAATTGACTACTTCACCAAGTGAGTCGAAGCTGAATCTTTAGCGAAAATCATAGAAGCTAAAGTGCAGGACTTCGTTTGGAAGTCAATCGTCTGTAGGTTCGGCTTATCCAGAACCCTCATTACTGATAATGGACGATAATTTGTCCGAGCAAGATTTGCTGAATTTTTTGAGAACTTAAACATCTCCCATAACTTCACGTCAGTAGCCCATCCGTGGGTAAATGGCGAAGCCGAGGTTACTAACAGGACTCTATTGCAAGGAATCAAGGCGAAACTTGAAAAAGCAAAGGAAACTTGGGCAGATGAGCTTTACCATGTGTTGTGGGCATATCGAACTACCCAAAGACTGCCCACAGGGGAGACCCCCTTTGCCTTGGCCTTCGGGATAAAAGCCGTTATCCCGATTGAACTCAAGCTTCCGTCGGCACGAGTTATAGCATTCGACGAGCAGTGCAACTCACAGGATCTTAAGGCCAATCTCGACTTGTTAGAAGAGAAGCGGGAGATAGCTCAAGTTCAGATAGTAGCCTACAGGCAGAAAGCAGCCCGCTACTACAACTCTCGAGTCAAGAGCAAAGCCTTCAGAGCAGGAGACTTAGTGCTTCGACGAGCCACTGTTTCACAACCTCAGAACCAAGAAAAACTCACTCCGAACTGGGAAGGCCCGTATGAAGTCAAGGAGGTAGTCTGGCCCGAAACATACTATCTAAAAAAGCTCAAAGGAGCAGACCTTCTGCGGCCATGAAATTCAGAAAATCTACGAATGTATTACCGATAACTTTGCCTTAAATAAAAGTTTCATATTCGTATATCTTTTCTTTTGGCATGAGCTTATGACGACAGGGAGTAGCTTCTTCAGACAATCAAAATTGAGTGTGTCAGGAACAAGAGGAGAACCTCGTCCTGACATAAACGAAAGCCTGATTATTTAAAGACCGGATAGGGGGAGAGGCCCTTGCAACGGCCCTTATGCGCCCCCGTAGCCATGTTAGGACAGGAGGAGAACCTCATCCTAACATGAGCAAGGTCGAAGGCCTGATTATTTAGAGACCGGATGGGGGGAGAGACCCTTGCAACAGCCCTAATGCACCCCCATAGCCATATTAGGAACAGGAGGAGAATCTCGTCCTAATATGAGCAAAGTCGAAGGTCCGATTATTTAAAGACCGAATAGGGGGAGAGGCCCTCGTAACAGTCCTTATGTGCCCCCACAGCCATATTAGGAACAGGAGAAGAACCTCATCCTAACATGAGCAAAGTCAAAGGTCCGATTATTTAGAGACCGGATGGGGGGAGAGGCCCTTGCAACGGCCCTTATGCGCCCCCACAGCCATGTTAGGAACAGGAGAAGAACCTTGTCCTAACATGAGCAAAGTCGAAGGCCCAATTATTTAAAGATCGGATGGGGGGAGAGGCCCTTGCAACGACCCTTATGTGCCCCTACAGTCCTGTTGAAAATGGGAGGAAAACCTCGCCCTAACATGAGCTGAAATTGACTGTGTCGTGAACAGGAGGAGAACCTCATCCTGACACAAACGAAGATCTGATCGTTTGAGACCGGATGAGGGGAAAAGCCCCTCAACGGCTCCTCTACGCCCCTATAATCCCGTTAGGAGCAGAAGAAAAACCCTCACCCTAACATAAAGAAAGGAGGAGAGAAAAAGAAAAAGCGACAAGCTACACCAGAGATAAGAAAAAAAAATGAACTACATCTAAGACTCAAGGGACCTCGTCTCAATGAGGAAGGAGACTCTTGTCAAAAACCCTCAAGGAGAACCCAACGCTGACAAGAAAAAATAGACTTCTTCAAAGTAACGAGAAATTCGGATCCCAAGCTCGAACATCGGGAGAGAGCGTCAAACTCGAACGAACTCGAAAAGACCTTCGATCATGAATAAAAAGGGTGAATCAACACAGCGATGACCCAAAATCTTTAAACAACGTCGACATCGAAAAAGACAGAAGATTAAAAAAGCTCGGTAAACGATAACTTAATGCAAGAATGGACAAGATAATGAAATTTTTTTTTTCATTTCATTAGTAAAGTGCGCGTTACAAAGCCTTTGAAGGCCAAAAAAAAAAATGACAAGAAAAGAAAAGGATACACGGAAGAACGAAAGGTAAAAGAGGCTCTAGGGAAGCTCGGCTTCTTCCGACTTCGAACTCTCAGTTCCAGCCATCATCATGGATTGTTTTAAGTTCTCAACTTCTTCTTCCAGTTTTTTCTTTCTTAACAGCATCTCCCGATACATTTGGTGGAACCGCCGACTCTCGCCCTCCGACTCCCGAAGCCTCTTCCTCAGAACTTCGGACTCCGCCTCGGCATCCTTGACCACCTGCTGCTCATAGGCCAGCTGAATCTTCAGCCGCTGCAGTTTGGCCTTCTCCTGCCCAAGGGCCATGGATAGTTCTTCCATGGTCCCCCTCAAGGAGCGGAGCTCGTCGAAGCCTTGTATCGAAACGGTCTGGACTCTCTCAGACACCTGCCTCTAAAGGTGGGCAACCTCATCGGTCGCCATCTTGAGCCTCCTTTGGTAGTCATCTACTTGTCCGCACCAACTGACTCGGTAGGCGTTGTAGTTCATCTCGACGTCCTGCAGCTGCTTCTAGAGGTCGGAGAATTTCTTCGATCAATCCCGATTGTGGTCAGCCTGAGTCGTGAGCCAGGACGAGCTCCCTTCCAACTGGCCGATCTTCTCCCGTGCAGCCGCCAGCTCGACCTCAAGGGAGCTGATCTTGGAAGCCTAAGTCCAAGATCGGTCGCTGGCGTATTTTTGAAGTTCCTCAAGCTCCTTCACGAAGTCGGCCTTCCTCCAGGTGTAGTCCATGAAGCCCTTTTTGTGGAGGTCTCGAAAGCGAGTAGCCTCCGCAGTGGCTTCCGAATGGCTCCTCCTCAGCCGGTGAAGTTTGTCATCCAACTTCGTTGATTTCTTCGTTAGATGACGAACTTTCCTTCTCAGATCTCGGATCATCGACTTCTAAGGGATCTCCTGTGGCTGGGGAAGAGCTTCGGCAGGATACTATTGTTGGGAGACAAGAGCGTCACAACACAAATCAGTGCAAGAAAATAAAAGAGAAGAAAAAGGATGCAGAATAAGAAAAAAGAGCTCTCTGTAAAGAAGAACCTGATTTCATTGATTACATAGTTCTTAAGTACAAGAGAATGAGGAAAAGTTGCAACAAAGAAAAAAAATATAAAATTAGAGGTTTCAGACCTCTGGGGCAGAAGTGGAGGAGCTCGATGCCCCCAAAAGGTCGGTCACGGCAGCCGCGGCAGTCGAAGAAGTCCTGACTGGAGGAAGACCGGCAGCAGCTTTAAAAGGTCCGACTTCATCGTCAGACGCCTCATCCAGGAAGTTGAGGTCCAGTTTGGAAAACTTCCCGACCACCTTCTCCTGACAGAGCTCAAAGCCCTTGATGTAGGCGGCCTGGCCAAACTGGACCTTCAGATCCCTCATCTTAGAGGAGGTTTTGAACTCCTCCACTGCCCGGACCATTCCCTCCAAGACCAGGGTCGGGATCTGCGCCTTCAACTCGGAGACCTCGGCCTCGGCCTTCTTTCTTTCCTCCTCCAAGGCGGCCCTCAGATCTGTCGAGGTTTGTCCCTCCTTCTGTAGCACCTCTTGGAGACTCACAACTTCGGCGATCTTCTCCTTGAGGCGGGCAGCCTCGGCCAGGCGATCTTCCTCCGCTTGGACTGCCTCCTTCTTGGCATTATTTATCGCCTCGATGTTGGCAATGAGCTGGTGCCCAATCTGCAAGAGCAGCCAGGGAGTCAATATAAAAGCTAAGGAATAAGCTAAGTAAAGAAGCGAGAAGAAGAAAGAAGTAAATTGATCTACCTCGAGAAAAGACCCCAGAGAGTTTCAGATCCGCTGCTCAGGATCGGTGTGGATGATCCTGTGGATGACCTCGGGCAGGATGCACCCATCGACCAATCTCTTTATTAAATCCTTATTATTGAAGGGATTCTCCCCCGGGTCCTCTTCGGAGCCATCGGCCCCCTCGATGGCAGCCCTGCTGCTGCAGCTCTTGCGGGCCAACGTCTCCTTTCTCCTTCTCCTTTCGGCCCCCGACGCCTCCTTGGGGTGAGACTCTGGAGTGGGAACCTCGGTCGGGGTGCTTCTTGAAGAGGCTCAGGGGACTGTGGCCTCGACGTCAAAGGGGGCGTCGACAGCAATGGCCGCCTGGGCAGGTGCGGTCGAGCTTGTCTCTTCTACCCTAGCCCTCTTCGCCGTCCTTGAGGATGCGGCGCCTTTCCTCTTGTGGGTCTTAAGACCCTGGGCTAACATTCGAGCTGCGTCTGCGTCCATATCTGCAACGAAAGTATATCGACACAGCTTAGAAAAAATGCAAGAAGAAGAGGGAAGCAGCGAATGACAAATATATATATATATATAATATATATATATATATATATATATATATATATATATATATATATACCGACCAGATTGAGAGGGCTTAGACCGACATTAAACAAGAGTTGCTCCTTCAGAAGGTCGGAGAGGAGAGGAGCTAGATAAGCCTCAAGTTTGTTGGAGGCTTCAAGATCATCCTTTCCTAGGCTAGAAGCCCAGCGGATGGAGTCCCTCAGGGAGCCCCAAGGGGGCAACCCCAGCTCTGAGGTCGGGCATCGGACATAGAAATACCTCTCCTTCCAGTTGTGGATAGAAGAGGGGTACCTTTCAGCAATCTCTTTCTACCAAACTGAGGGGAGAAGTACCACTAGTCCTTGGTCGAAGGGTGACGCTTGAAGATATAGAAATTTCTAAACAAAGAAAGGGTTGGCTGGACTTTGGCTAAGCGACAGAGGGAAATAAATCCTATTAGAAACTTAAAGGAGTTCGGTGCTACAGAAACTAGAGAAATATTCAAAAAACAAAAAAGAGCAATGACAAAGGATGGAAGTGAAAGTCGAAGCCTGATGTGGAAAGCTTCCTGATATAAGCAGAAGCGGCCAGGAGGAGAGATGCTATCCTGATCAGTTGGCCTGGAAAGCTCAAACTCGTACTCCGGAGGAACCCCATATTGAATCCTGATCAGCGAGAGTTCGTCCGAAGTCAGAGTGCTAGGAATCGTGTCTGGTACAAAGATCGGACGAGGTTCATCTATAGAACTAGGGTTTTGTGGGATTGGAACAGACGAACTCCTAGAACTGCTACAGGAGGAAGTGTTGGAGGACATTTTGAATCAAGAGAAAACCCTAAAAAATCTCGAAAAAGTTGAAAAAAATAAGAAACAAAGCGCTCGCAGAGAAATCGAACGGGCATAACGCGAAGGATAAAAAATGGAAGAAGAACAAGAAAGAGAGGGGTTCCAGAACTAACCTAAGCTGGTCCGAAAGATGCAGGAAGGTAGCAAGGGTGATGGGGATCGACCCGAAGAGCACCTAAAACTGAGAGGGACATGCTGGAGGAAGACGAAGTTCTCGGGGAAGAAGAAGGGCTCCAACAAAATTCTCAGGCAAAGTGAAACCCCTGAAGGAGGGGGACGGGTTTAAATAGGCAACGGGGTCCGACGCAATAATGAGATCTCCTCTAGCTGATCTATAACTACCGCATGGCCCACTCATCATGACAGACGGCTAAAGATGGCTGACAACTTACAGAATCATTATTGCACCGTACCTAGAGCAATGCTCCAACAGAAATTTTGAAAAAATCTTTTCGGGTCGCCTCGATTTGAAAAGACTCCCGCATCAGCGTGCCAAACGCCAAAATATCTGGACACAATCGAGTGTGAAAATCGAGGAAGGCAACTTCGACTGTGAAAATTTTTCTGTATTTCCTTACTTCGGAACCCGAACTCGAAAGTAGGGAGACTGGTGTTGGGTATAAAATAACCCCAGTCGAAGTTCGTAAGAAGCCGACCCTCCTAGGGCTCTTCCGGCTTCCGACCTTGTGCGGCATCTTTCTGAATCCCCTCGGCTGTCCGAGCTTCCATAATACCATCCGAACTTCTTCAATAGTGAGCTCCTTCAGTCGTCTACTGAACTGCCCCAAATACTCTCTGGGCTTCATTATCAGCTGACTTTCTACAGTGATTGACTACTCTCCGAATCTCTTTCAGACTTCTTCCAGCCACGATCGATTTTACTTCGAACTTCTTTCAAACTTCATTAATGGTCGAGCTTCTCCAGCGGCAAGACTTCTACAGTAACCAGACTCCATCTAAATTTCTACGGTGGTCGACCGCCTTTCGAATTTCATTCAAGCTCCTACAAGAATCAGACTCCGTCCGAACTCCTACAATAGATGGATCCCAGATGAGCTTCTGCAACGGACGGACTCCACCAGTCGGATCTTCACTCTGAACTTCTATTGCAAGCAGACTTTATCCGAGCTTCTACAATAAAAAGTCTCCATCCGAGCTTCCACGGCAATCGGTCTTCGTCCAAGCTTCTACAGTAAGTGACCTCCTTTCGGACTTCTACAACAGAATTGAATCCCAGATTCCTCCAGCGGTCGACCTTCCACAGTGTCCTCAAGACTCCTCCAGCGGATGAACTCCCACAACGCCAGCCAAAGTCCACTATCGATCGACCTTCTGTCAGATTCCTCATGAAATCGGACCTCTCCAACGGATAGCCTTCAGACGAGCTTCTACATTAGGTAAATTTTAGATGAACTTTTCTAGTAATCAGACTCCTGTCGAACTTCTCCAACAGAAAGTTTTCATTCGGACTTCTACAGCAGATGACTTTCGTCTGCAGCATCAGTGCCCAAGGCACCCGACGACAGTGGACTCGTCAACAACCTCAAAAACATCCGAGCTTCTCTTAGATTGCTGAGACAGAGAGCCATTCCGCTCTATCAGACGTCCCAGTCGAGCTTCAGCCATCCAGCCCGAACTCTCTAGCAAGTCATGACAACGGACACCACTTCACTCTCTGTAACAGATTTCACGTTGCCCCACCACTCTCTGGCAAGTCGTGACAACGGACACTACCTCACTCTCTATAACAGACTCCATGTGGCCCCACCATTCTCTGGCAAGTCACGACAACAGACACCACTTCACTCTCCGTAACAAACTCCACGTAGCCCTGGACGGCCCACTACCAGGCAGTTACGGACATCGCTGTCAAGTGGTTACACTCCCCGTCTATAAAAGAGACCCCCCAGATACGTTCTCTTCTAAGCTCTAAACTCTATCTCAAAACTCTGCTAAAATCTCATTCGAGTGCTCCATTTCTATTGAAGCAGAGTACTGACTTGAGCATCGGAGAGTCTTACCGGAGCACTCCCAACTCCAGTTTAGACTTTTTTTGCAGGTTCCGACGGCGACCGCGATCCCCTCGACTCCAGCTTCTCCAACATCGGTGGAATTCTGCACCAACATATGCCTTAGAAGCCAATTAGATCGACACCTATATTTATTCTAGGACATAATTCTATATTTGATATTTTATTATTAATAAAATTAGATTATTAATTTTATTCATATTGTGCATGTATCCATGAATCATTCAAAGAATTAATAAAATAATGACATATATTCTCAAGAGTTAAGAATTTGAGGTGTTTGTTATTGGTGATTAATTCTTAAATACTTTCGATCGATAGATCATCACGAAGACGGTGATTGATCCTGACAAATTAGTGCATAGATCACTTTTTTTAGGATGGATAAGTCTTAAGTCTATAGTATGGGAACACTGGAGTGAGAGTGCAGATAGTTATTAAAGAAAAAAGATATCGAACATGACCAATACGAGAAATCACTTAAAGGTTTACTCACTCACCAATAACTTGCTCGATGTTGCAGCAGTGTGATTAGAATCATTTGACCTGCAATGCCTCGACTATTCATAATATCATAACTATAGTTTGACCATACATACATTTGATCTCCTAACCATATGAGTCATTGCTATGCATGTTGGCTACAGTAGGTTCATTGTAGGAATTGGACATGCGTCTGTATAGAATCTATCATCCTTGGTATATAAGAGAAATAATCCCATATAATTTATAAGATTGAGTTCAGAAGATCTTAGCTAGGGTAGTGTAAAATGCAAATAGTAAAAAGAGTTTCCTTAGTTTTCATATCAAAAACTCCAGTCGAATAAATTTAACAAATGATAGATGATGGAGTTTGATGAAAAATTTTATAACCTCCATCTTGTCAGAACTCGTGATAGAAGAATTGTATTATACAGTAACTGCACCTAGAGATTCATCCATTCCATTCTTTTAGAATATCACTGTATACTGCTCGATATTATTGGTGGATTCTGAGACTCATAAAAATTATTTTGATGGTCAATTATTCTTACTGGATGAATTGGATTTGTTTCAATCCATTGAAAGAAATTTGAATGATATTATGGATGGAGATCATAATATATTTCACTACTAGATAGAATAAAACTTATGGAATCACACATATAAGAAGTTCTGCCTGATCAAGTGGTTGGATTTAATTTGACATGTCAAAAGTTGACAAGTCAAAGATTTGACAATGTCAAATTATTGATACAATCAAACCCAAAGGCAAGAGGGCATGTATCCAAGAGAGAGTCCTTCTCTCTCTAGACTCCTCTCTCCAAGAGTGCATCTAATTCTTTCCATGCCCTAAGTCTTTTATGCCTAAGAGTTAGGCATCATAAGGATTACCATGAAAAGGGGTTTCACACACAAGTAGGGCACCTCTCTAATCCTTCATGCCTCCTATTAATTCATGCCCCATCTCTCTCTCGCCTCCATATCTCACACCTTAAAACCTCTCACCCTCTTTCTAGCACGCAGCCAAGTAGTTGGATGCTTCTTTTCACATGCCCAAGAGTTGGGCACATGCCAAAAGAAAAGAGAGAAAGGAGAGACGCAGGAAAAATTTTTTTAAGAAGAAAATCAAGAAAGGCAAAGAAAAAGATCTTAATCCATTCCTGTGCGAAGCGTGATCTACAAAGAGGAAAGCTGAAATTCTTAAGAACAATTTTTAACAAAGAGAAAAAAAAATCATCATGAAAGAGGGTCTCTACAAAAAAGCTAGTACCTCGATGAGATTAGATATCTTGATCAGATGATAGCCTCATATGGATACCTCCAAAGGCCAGATGTTTGTGCGGCTTCAAAAAAATCATGAAGACATCCACGATCATCAGATTGCGGTAAAAAATTACTCGTGCAAAGATGAAGATCTGATCTTCCTTTTCTTAATCTTAATTTCAACAACTATGAGGGATCTTGGATTGATTCAAGATTAGATCTCGCATAATTAATCTAAAAATTAATTTTTATTCTGCTACATATTAATCATAAAAATTTTAATTTTGCTATAAAAATCAACCCCTAGTTTTCAACAGTCTGGATCAGAATCTTATAAGAACAACTATTAACCATTGATACACAACTAAATCAATCTGTTCCATCAGATTAAGTTGGAACTTAAAGTCTGCCCTTCTTGTAGTTCTTACTGTCTTCTAGACATCGTTAAATACCAACTCCTTGAACTTTATCTTAAAGTTGGCAAACAAATATCGTACCAAGAATTTATGGTCAGCCTCCTGGCTGTAGATCATCAAATGTATGTAGTAAACCCCACCTTAACCATGAAATATGATTAATATATAGACTCTCATAAATAAACTAATCTTTATCCAATGCAAATATGTAAACTATAATGGCACCTTCTGTTGGTCAGATATGAATGTTCAGCCTCTCTCTCTGTAAGAGCCAATGTCAAGCTAAAGAACCTCTAAGAATCAAGACTAGCTATCTTTGGATTCAGCTTTGATAATAGCCTAGAAAATTAGATATATACCATCATTTCCATTAATCCCAATTACAGTTATTAACTATCCCAAAAATGATCCTTTAAGATGATAAGTATTTAGGATTTTTGTAGGCCTGCAACCATCTAGAAAATCTTACTAACAAGCAGCAAAGCAGACATAAAATCTTTTGAAGAATAGTGGACTATTAGTGTTGGGTTCTGGTGATGCAGCAGAATATAGATTTTAAAATTTTTTAACATGCATTCAATATTTAAAAACAAAGTTTAACAGTTAAACAAGACCACTGGAACACAAAATCTTAGGAACCCCTTGACGATTACAATCAAATCACAAATAACATGCATATTAGGAGAAGACTAGAAGTCATATACCACCATGAAGATCATGAACTGATAATTTTGAGATCTCCATGAGACTTCAAAGTAGAAGCCCTCCAATGGTGATCCACACAGGATTCATTAGGACCCTTCCCAACTTGTCATAGTGCTGCAGCCTTCTTCACAAGTGCACTGCCGATTGTCCTATGTAAGAACGGATTGTACCAATACTTGTACACCTTTATAACCTCCACTAAGACCTCTTTAGAAATTTTTTTTCAAAATATCTCACCACACACAAATCAGATTTTATGTTCAACATATGAACAATCTGATTTTTGGACAAGCATCTTATGCTTTTTATTTTTTCTCCTCTCTTCCTTACTATTTTTCTCTCCCTTTCCCTTTCTATTTTCTCATCAAATTTTTTTCTACCTCATCTTCATCTAATCCCACATCCAAAACTATTTTTGGATAAATTTTATGCCATATGGGGTGCCCCTTATATAAGGGATGAAGGGGCACCACATAAGACACCAAGGGGCGCCAACTCTTGGCATCCCAACTTCCTTACATGCATATATTAATTTTTAACATGTAAACCCAATGAATATGGTGTGGAAAAAGAAGTGATTTACAAGCAAAAGGACTCTTCCTCTGCTAGAAAAAATCTAAATGCCGTAATATGACATGTGGAAAGGGAGAACGCGTGAAATAATTAAGAGTCCTTAACTCTTAAAACTCTATCTTATCCAATGCATAAAAGTGGCATCACATATTATTTGGCATTCAAACTCCTTCCAGAAGAATGACTCTCCTTCCTCTTCTGTGCCCATAATTCCAAGAGACATCTGATGTCACAAGAAATTAATAAATGCATGAAGAATTAAAGGAAAGAAATAAGAGTCCATGTAGAAATAGACTCTTCCAATTCAATGCCAAAAATGGGGCGTCCCAAAATTTTTTTGACATGGAGTTCCTTTCAAAAGAAGGACTCCACTTCCTCTTCCATATTCCACATCCCAAGGCTCCATTTGATGGCACACAAAAATAAAGGGATGCATGGAAGATGTAAGGAAATTAAGAAGAGTAAAGGAGAAGGACTCCTCTCCTAAAATGCCAAAATAAATATGATGCCTATTTATTTCTCTCATGTGGTTTGACATGGAGGAGGCTGGTTTCATGTGGAACACATCCATAAAATCAGATAAAACCAACTAATTAATTAGATGGTTCAAACCCCATCACATTGGGTCAAGGCAACAAGTCTAGGTTTGCACAAACACCTTTGCACTGAACCCAATTGGAAACTTAGGTTAATTCATGTATTAGCAATTTAATTAACTCATTAAATTTATAATAAATTTAAATTTATTAGATTAAGATCAAATCTCTATTGTGTATGACCCATGGGATTCCAAATCTCGTCAGCAGTGGACTCAGACTCTCAACATAACCCTAATCCGATTGGATTAGATCAGCTCGAGAGTCAATCAACCAAGACTCTTTCTAATTGATTCTTGAATTAAATTTTTTTAATTCTGAAGAGTCCATAAGTCAAGATTGATGTCTAACAATAAGTCATGACTATCCAAAAGATTTAAAATTTGATAAAAATATCAAAATTATCCTTCCGTAATGAGTACCGTGCAATTCAATCCTTCAATTACACAATATCCCGGAAAGGCTATGGGCATGAAAATATGTCAAGCTCAAATACCTAACCATATGTATTTCGATCCGATAGTAATGACTCGATTGATGAACCAGTAGAAACTTTTTCTACTGTTCATCACTGCTCTGGCCAAAGACTTTCAAAGTCATCATCCTATGAGATCATATAGGATATTTTCTCCTCCTACAAGGAGTGATCGATTTCTTATTGATCACTCACAATCTCCATGCACACTTCATCATACCCAGAATATCTCACACACATCTCAAAGTGGTGTGCTAGGAAATAAACCAAAGTAAGGATCTATGCACACAAGGTACCATGGTGATCTCAGGTCAAAGGATCACATGCATCACTCTCATAGAAGAACTATCTGTTGACATGCTGTAAGGCTCCATCAGATGTTCTTTTGTGGATCAATTTAGTGAACTCATTCCCTAATGAGCACATATATCTTTGTATTAGTGTCATCACACAAGTGGTTGTGACATCAACCACCCTCTCCATCGAGTATACATAGGATGTACCAATCTTTTTGGCATTATCGATCTCTAACTGGATGATCCAATAACTGAAAATATTTTAGATTAAGGCTATCAAGATTTTAGATCTCACTGGCATGATCTCATCATGATCCTAAAATCATTGTCCTGATCTATGGGATTTATCATAGTCATTAAAATATGATGCATCAAATGATAAAACACAATACCTCATAAATAAAATAAATAATATCATGCTAATGAGTAGGAAGAAAATTAAAAAAAATTCCTTCACATCCCTATGTGATTGGCTTGTAGGATACTATTCTTTCAATCTTCCACTTACACTAAAGTCAATCATCTCTGTACCTGATGTCCATACAATCAAGGTGGCTATTACACTACTACTATGTAAGGCTTAGAGAATCGGTCCTATTATACTGTTCTTTAATATTAACTCATTTTATGATCATATCATGCTTCAGTTGAAAGAGCCTAGGATGTGCATGGGTACTCGATGAGACGACACCCAACTTAATGATAAACCCTTCATCTGGCAAATTTCCTTAGCAATCTTTACTAACAATATTTAACTAAGACAAATATAGTATGCCATTAGAACTTTTCCAATTCACTGCTCCTCTAGTACTTCTCAAGTACTTTAAGAATATTTTTCATAGTTTTTAAAAGATCCTATCATGGATCTGCCTGAAATCAATGAATATGCACAAAGCATAATTCATATTAGGCTTGGCACATTGAATGTATGGGTAAGTAAATACCTTTACACCCATTCATGTTAAATCTTTTCAACATTAAATTCCATGTACTTAGATTGGGACAAGCTCTGCATCCACTTACATCTATCCCTATAGATGCCAAAAACTGGATGCTTAGCCCAAGTTTTTTTTCATGAAAACTTCTGCGATAAGCAAGTTATTGATCGAGTGCAATATCGGGACTACCTTCCCAATAAGTTGTATGTCACCTACATACATAACCAAGAAGTTAGTGGAGACTCCCACCTATCTTCTTGCATACACACATGGTTCATCTATTTTTGATAAAGTCAAATATTTTGACTATCTCATCAAAAATAAAAGTACCATCTTTTTAAAAACTGTCTGAATTCATAAATGCATTTATCCTCTCACTAGAGACTGCTTCTTTAGATTCTGTGTGGCAATAGCAAAAGATCTGAATATGCATCCCTGATAACAACCTGTTGGGTCATACCTATAGATACTTCAACCATAGTCCAAACTTGGTTGAAGTTCAGGGAGTTAATTTCGAATGACATGATTTTAGGCCAATTATTAGAGTCACTACTCATGACTAACTCCAAATAGATCAAAGAAAACATCATTCATAATGATGTATGGTGTATTGCTATTCACAATGACAAACTCATATTTGAGTAGTACATTACACACTCAGATTGACTTTTCGGTGATAGGTGTGTATCATGGTCGTGCCTCATCACTGGGCACATCAGGTTGAGGATTAACTTGTGGACACTCCACAAGTTAAGATAGGATAGTTTATAGGTCTTGAACTTCTCAAGTTCAATTATCCTCCCACTATCTCCTTTTAGAAAATTTTTTTTCCTTAAATGTGGTATACCTACTGACAAAACATCTTTTGTCAAGTAGGATGGTAAAAATAGTATCACATACTATTCTTTTAGGATAATCTATAAACATAATACAAAATCTAATCTAGCACAAACTTATGTACATCAACACTTTTCACATAAGTTGGGCAACCTGCCTTTTGTCCTTTTCATATCTCATATGGAGTGTTTATAACATATTTTTATAGTATCTAATTCATACAGTAATTTTTAGGATATATCTCCAAAATGAGATAATAATATTTGTGAAGCATTTTAGAGAACACGTCATATCACATATGAAGTGTCAATCTCTGGGTCGAGATATAATTAGCCTTCGAACATCCATATGTTCAAGACTTAATACCTTCCTTGTCCTGAGATATGTGACCATCATATATTTATTTTTTGTTCTCATCAACATGAAGAATGACATCATTGAGTGATAGAAATATGAGATTATAGTCCTAAAATTTATCGAGAGAAAAGTAACTTTTACTCTCAACATTAATTTCAAAACTATGCTACAATAGCAAAAGATTTGAAATAATATCTCTGATAAGTTCAAGCACATAACAACGATCTACAAGTTTCTAAATCTTACTATAAGATTACATAGGTTCTTATAGCCTTAGCATGAATAAACTATCCATCAATGCCAAAAGGCAAGTAGTCATCTCATTTCAGTTTTATAGGCCCAGCAAATATTTTGCATAAGTGGAACCTATATAAGATATCACATACCTAAGATTTTAAAGCTGAAATACTCAATGAATTATTAATTTATATCATATACAAACTATTAGCAAATGTAACTTTTGCATCCTGCTACTACTTCACATTTGCAAAACAATTCTTACAATTTTTATTGCTCATCAATGCTGTAATGATATTAGATACCTATAGTAAAGATATTTTTCACCTTCTTTTTCTCAACCATTCCTTTAAGTTCGGTCAATTTTAAAGAATATTCTAAGCAGTGATAGTAAAGATGCAAATTTGTATATTAGAATATAATAGGACTACTCATGATGACATGCACAAGTTAGATGAGAATTTTTATCTAATTGTGTCTCTCACTATTTTAACAAATTTCATAGTCCTCAAATATGAAATCGAAGAACCTTATCATGAAGTTTCTTAATAGGGTTGAGATCCCAATTCCTTATAAAAAATCTTGTGGATAGCACAACAAACTCCTATGAGTTCAAGGATAAGTAACTCTTTACTAATTGTATCTCATGCAACTCTCAACATAACTTTTGGCTCTAAAATACTTATAGCCTTGTAGATAGCATAACAAACTATAGCATTTTAGTTAAGTCATACCCTTCAATCCTATATGGTCATACCTGAATAATACTGTCCTTGTGGATAGCACAACAAAACAGCACTACCAGAATATGCCATAGGTATCACTAGGTCAACATCATACCAATCACTATAGCAAGCCTTATGGATAGCACAACAAACTCACTACCATTCTTGATATACTCTATTGACTTAGTATGAGCTAAATACTATTAGCTTTATTATGCACTAAGACAGTATTAAGTCAGTCTCCACAGCAAGCCTTGTGGATAGCAAAACAAGCCTACTATAGTTCTTGACATAATAATGACTTAGCATGAAGGAAGGCATGGGTAGTGTTCTTAACACTTCGTCATTAAGACTTAATATAATTTAACTAAGAGACTTAAATCTCAAGCACATCCTAAACATTTAATCATGCATCATATGTAATTTAAATTTTAATTTTTTAACTACCAGCAATATGAGCATATCAAGAAAAATAAATAGTTATGGACTTTGAAAAAATTATCCAAGCCACAGGATAATCTAAAGGTCTAACTCTAGGTGCATCATAGATTGAACCATCTCATAGTCAATCTTAATACGCCTCCACTCTTAAACGCCAGGTAGTCAAGTCTTTCATCACCATAAAGTCTACCATGAATACTTGATCTTTATTTGAAAATAGAAAGAAATAATTTTTATCTATTTTCAAATAATTTTTTTTATAATTTTACATCATTATATAAAAATCTCAATCAATAGTTAGAAATATAGAAAAGAGAGGTTCAGCTGATAATATAATGCATTAGGGACACTCAGCCTTATTGCAATTCTTGCAGATGCATTAATATAATTGTTGGGTATAAAATATCCCCAGCCGAAGTCCTCCACAGAATCGACGGCTCCGTCAACAAGGCCAACCTCAAAAGAAGCCTCCACCCGGACTCCTAAGGGAGCCGAGCTCCGCCGACAACTTCAGCAACAAATGTACTCCGCCCGGACTCTTACGGGAGCCGGGCTTCGACCTCAACGTCAACTGCTGGTGAGCCTCGTCCGGACTCCTACAGGAGCCGGACTTCACCTTTAACTTTGATTGCAGGGAGACTCCGCCCGGACTCCTACGGGAGCCGAACTTCGTCCCCTACTCCAACGGCTGCAGACAGACTGCGCCCGGACTCCTATGAGAGTCGAGCTCCGCCGACAACTTCAGCAACAAATGTACTCCGCCCGCAACTTCAGATCCGAGAAGGTTCTTCCCGGATTTTCGAGGAAGTCGGGCTCCACCCACGACCCCAACCGCAAGGAAGGCTCCGCCCAGACCTCTATAGAGGCCAGACTCCGATCACTGCCGAGCTGCAACCGGCAGATCCGCACCCCCAGACAAGTCACAATAACAACCATGATCCTGTTCCTGTAGCGGATTCCACGCGGCTCCATCACTCCCTGCGGCGGACCCACTACTCTCTGACAGGCTGTGACAACGGCCACGATTCTGCTCCGCTCCCTGCGGCAGGAGCTACGCGACTCCACTACTCCCTGACAGCTAGCGGCAACGGACGCCGCTCCACTACCTGCAACAGGCCCTACGTGGCAGGCCATAGCAATAGCCACGAGTCTCCTCCACTACCCTTCACAATAAATTCCCCTGACCATGGGCGGCTCACGGCCAGACGGTTACGAACGTCACCATCAATCCATTGCCTCCTCCGCCTATAAAAGGGGAGATCCAGATATGTTATTCTATAAACTCATTTCTTATCTCAAAACTCTGCTAAATTCTCCGTTCGAGCACTCCATTCTTGTTGAGGCAGAGAACTGACTTGAGCGTCGGAGGGTCTTGCCGGAGCAACCCACCTCCGGTTTAGACTTCCTTTGCAGGTCCCGACGGCGACCGCGGCTTCCCCGACTCCAGCTTCTCCCACGCAAGCAGATTTTTGCACCAACAGAATTGGCGCTAGAGGAAGGGGTGTATCTTCGCAGTACCCTTATTCTTAAAGGAGCGCTCAACGGATCCGCTTCCGGTCAGCTTCTCCGGTGCAAGCAGATTTTTGCACTAACAATAATCAACTAGCATAAAGGTATTCTTGCATGCATCCATAATCAATCAACATAATATTTCATAATAATTATAAAATATTATAACAAACAGCTCATGTTATTTCAATTGCGATATCATTCAAACACATGTTAATAAAGATGTTCAAAATTATATAGGTATTAGACCCATCAAGAATTTTTTATTCGGATTCAACCCTTGATCCAAAATTAACTTTAAGTTGATCATTTGTCATTCATTTAAGTTGAGTTAACCAATTCTTAGATTAAACCTAATTCAATTAGATTAACTCTAATTCAATTAGGTTAACTCAGATTCGGTCACCCATAACTCAAATCCTAATCAAATTAGGTAAATGACAAATTTGATTAACCAAAATTCAGCATGGCTTCTAATCAAATTAGAACCATGATATTGATTTAATCTATAATCATTAATTCTAATCACATTAGAACTATGAATTATAGTTAAACCAATCTATCGGCACAAAAATCCTAATTCATTATTTGATGCATCCTATCCATGACCAAAAATTTTTCGACCCCACACACACCTCAGACAACAATCAAAATGGTCAACCCACAATGGTGAGTTCCCGATAACATGGTGGTCGGCACTTGAATCTTAAGTAAATGCATCAAATGCAAAAACTCTTAAGTCTTGGCAATGTATATCTATATGTAGCATTCCAAGATCCCCGCACATCACATGCACTGGATTTTAATTCCATCAAAAAATAGATCATAAGATCTAAACTAAACTTGTCACACAAGTCTATGACCATAGAATTTCATATCCAAGGTTCGATCATGGATCGATAATAATTATCATTTGCAAAAATATATCATAAACATCAATAAATCATCAATCAAAAAAATTAATTTTGACATAATTCGAACTGGATCTAATCTATATCACAAAAATAACATGAAATTTGACTGAATCAATCAAAGATGGCCCTGATACCACTGTTGGGGTTCAGTGATGTAGCAGAATATAGATTTCAAAATTTTTTAATATGCATTCAATATTTGAAAATAAAGTTTAACATTTAAACAAGACCACTGAAACACAAAACCTTAGGAACCCCTTGATTATTACAATCAAATCACAAATAACATGCATATCAGAAGAAGACCAGAAGTCATATACCACCATGAAGACCACAAACTGATGATTTTGAGATCTTCATAAGACTCCAAAGTAGAAGCCCTCCAACGGTGATCCACACAGGATTGATCAGGGCCGTTCCCAACTTGTTATGGTGCTGCAGCCTTCTTTGCAAGTGCGCTGTCGATTGTCCTTTACAAGAATGGATTGCACCAATGCTTGTACGCATTTATGAACTCCACTAAGACCTCTCTAGAACAATCTGATTTTTAGACAAGCATCTCATGCTTTCCATCTTTTTCCTCTCTTTCTTACTATTTTTCTCTCCCTTTTTCTTTCTATTTTCACTTCAAATTTTTTTCCACCTCATCCTCATCTAATCTCACATCCAAAACTATTTTTGGATGAATTTTATGCTATATGGGGCACCCCTTATATAAGGGATGAAGGGGCGCCACATAAGACACCAAGGGGTGCCAACTCTTGACGTCCCAACTTCCTTACATGCATATATTAATTTTTAACGTATAAACACAATGAATATGGTGTGGAAAAAGAAGTGTTTTACAAGCAAAAGGACTCTTCCTCTGCTAGAAAAAATCTGAATGCCGTAATATGGCACGTGAAAAGAGAGAACACATGAAATAATTAAGAGTCCTTAACTCTTAAGACTCTATCTTATCCAACACATAAAAGTGGTGTCCCAAAATATTTGGTGTTCAAGCTCTTTCTAGAAGGACTCTCCTTCCACTTTTGTGTGCATAATCCCAAGAGACATCTGATATCATGAGAAATTAATAAACACGTGAAGAATTAAAAGAAAGAAATAAGAGTCCACGTAGAAATGGACTCTTCCAATTCAACACCAAAAATGGGGCGTCCCAAAATTTTTTTGGCATGGAGTTCCTTCCAAGAGAAGGACTCCACTTCCTTTTCCATGTCCCACATCCTAAGGCTCTATCTGATGGTGCACAAAAATAAAGGGATGCATGGAAGTTGTAAAAAATTTAAGAGGAGTAAAAAAGGACTCCTCTCCTAAAATGCCAAAATAAATATGATGCCTCTTTATTTCTCTCGTGTGATTTGATGTGGAGGAGACTGGTTCCACATGGAACACATCCATAAAATCAGATAAAATCAACTAATTAATTAGATAGTTCAAACCCAATCACATTGGGTCAAGGCAACAAGTCTAGGTTAGCACAAACACCTTTACACTGAATCCAATTGAAAATTTGAGTTAATTCATGTGCTAGCAATTTAATTAACCCGTTGAATTTATAATAAATTTAAATAGATTGGATCAAGATCAAATTTATATTATGTGTGATCCATTGGATTCTAAATCTAGCCAGCAGTGGATCCAGACTCTCGACATAATCCTAATCTAATTGGATTAGGTCAGCTCGAGAGTCCTAATCAACCAGGACTCTTCTTAATTGATTCTCGAATTAAACTCTTTTAAATTCTAAAGAGTCCACAAGTCAAGATTGATGTCTAGCAACGTGTCATGACTATTCAAAAGATTTAAAAGTTGATGAAAATACCAAAATTATGCTTCCATAGTGAGTTACCGTGCAATTCAATCTTTCGATCACACAACATCCCAGAAAGGTCATGGGTATGAAAATATGTCAAGCTCAAATACCTAACCATATGTATCTCGATCTGATGATGATGACTTGATTGATGAACTAGTAGAAATATTTTCTACTGTTCATCACTGCTCTGGCCAAAGACTTTTAGAGTCATCATCTTATGAGATCACATAGAATGTTCTCTCCTCCTATAAAGAATGACCGATTCCTTATTGACCACTCACAATCTCCATGCACACTTCACCATACCCAGAATATTTCGCACACATCTCAAAGTAGTGTGCTAGAAAATAAATCAAAGTAAGGGTCCATGCACATAAGGTACCATGGTGATCTCAGGTTAAAGGATCACATGCACCACTCTCACTGAAGAACCATCTATTGACATACTGTAAGGCTTCATCAGATGTTCTTTTATGGATCAGTTCAGTAAACTCATTCTCTAATGAGCACCTATATTCTTGTATTAGTGTCACCACACAAGTAGTTGCGAGATCAACCAGCCTCTCCATCAAGCATACATAGGATGTACCAATCTTTTCGGTATCATCAATTTCTGACTTGATGATCCAATGACTAGAAATATTTTAGATTAGGGCTATCAATATTTTAGATCTCACTGGCATAATCTTATCATGGTCCTAAAATCATTGCCCTGATCTATGAGTTTATCATAGTCATAAAAATATGATACAGCAAATGATAAAATATAATACCTCATAAATAAAATAAATAATGTCACACTAATGAGTAAAATAAAAAATAAAAAAAAATCTCTTCGCATCGCCATGCAATTGGCTTATAGAGCACTATTCTTTCAATTAGGCTACTGTGTGTCAACAAGCATTTTCATTATACTACCTTCATTTGTCCTTCTTATCTTCTTGTATAATCCCATAGTCTATTGTATTACTCTGCAATAGAACCATGTATCATCTCGATAGCCTTCCTCTCTGCCTATTAAGCTTGGGATCTTAATATTTGTGCATTCAGATCCTGTCTAACCTACACAACCAACTCACTTAGCTTCCAAAAAGGCTGACTCTTAAATCTTTCAAGATACTTGTTAACTAGATAACTTGATTTCATATTCCTATTTTAAACCTTCCTACAACAAGTGTGCTCACCATGATAAGACTTAATCTGTACAGTAGATCCATCCTGCATCAAAGAAGCATGCAATTTTCATCAAAAATTATCATGACATATTACTCTTATCCTCAACTTGTCATTTTTCACCAAATTGATATTGTGCCCCTTATTAATTGCATGCTCTTTTATTACTGCTTTTAGTAGGATGAAGCTCTTGAATTTCATGTCCAACTTAAATTGAACATTGATCAAATCAATTTTTTCTCTATAAACATCGAATGTATCATCTCATTTCTTATCTGAAGCTTCATTCAAATGTATCATCGAATGTATCATACCTTTCCTCAGACTATGCATAGTCTGAGAAAATATAGTCTGAGGAAACATCCACTGGCTTTTGCCTTCTTTAGCTCTGGGTTTAGATGATTCAGCCATAGGTTCAGCCTTTTGAGCCCTAAGTTTTGCCTCCTCACCATCACTCTCTACATAATCACTGTCACATGGGTCATCCAAAATAATACTTCTATCACTCTCACTTTCACTTTCTTCAGCCCCAACTTCCTCACTACCTTTAACCCCAACATCCCTACTTCCTTCCTCAAAAATTTTTATTTTCGTACAAGCGAGCGGTCACACCATTTTGGTGCAAGAGCAGCCCATAAGATCTCATAATGCTCGCGGGCAAACATCACCCTGCCTCCAAATCCAATCTTCTGAGTACTCTGCCATGAATGTAGCAACCTAATCTACCGCAGTATTCACCTCCTGATAGATATATCGGGTCAACAACACAGCAGAATGATGAAGAAAGGTCCAGATGTCATAAATGAGCAGGTGAGACTCCAGCTGCTTTATGCCATCTTGGATCCAACTGATGACAGTGGCAGAATCACTCTCGATGAAGATCCTCTCCACTCGAAGCTGCCGTCTGGCATAGGTGATACTTGCCCAGACGGCATCAAGCTCTGCTGCCGGGATTGAAGGCTCAAAAAGGTGGAAACTTCTAACAGCCAACAGCCTAGCATCAGATCGTGGATGATAAAATCCACAGCACCCCTACCATCCCTGATGCTGCCATCGAAATTCACCTTGACAAATCTCGAGGGAGCGGGCTCCCAAAAAATAAATAATACCTTTTGGATCGCTGGCGAGGTAGCAGGGGAATCTCAGGGGTCGAGGGTATCAGGAGATTGGGTAGCAACATCGAACTGATAGTATTCTGTAGCCAGGCAGACAACTCTCACCAAGACTCATGAGCAGGAGTCACCTCACCCTCAAAGACCAGGCTATTTCTAAAGAGCCAAATCTGATAAGTGATGTAAGCCAACCTGCCTCCTCTGGTGGTTGCCCTCTCAGTCACACTCTGACGAAACATGCCCAGGAAGGAGTCCAGCCATGGGCCGTTGCTCATCTCCCAAGTGTAGCCACCCATCTGCCTCCAGATAAACCTCGCCCTCGGACAGCGCAAGATAGCATGCTTAGCCGACTCCTCCAGCCCCACATCGGACACAAGACCTGAATCTTCATGCCCCTGTCTCTGAGAAGCATACGTGTCAGAAGCTAATCCCAAGCAAGTTTCCAAAAGAAGAGCCTCACCCTGGGATGGGCAGCCACTTTCCAAATCTAAGCAACCTCAATCCTCCTGACTATCACCGATCTATGTATCTAGAAAATGTCCCTCAATGAAACCCTTAGATAGTAGAAGCAGCCCCATACCCTCACATCTTGACTGGGATGCACAATGAACGAAGTGGTGAGGATGCGATCTGCAAGTGGGCCACCAAAAAGATGGGTGATCTTTTGGGCTCTCCAGCTTCTACCATCAGCAGTGATCAGATCATAGACCTGCATGTGGCTGTCCACCTCACTACTGATAAAGGTTGGCCAGCGAGAGAGAGGAAGGCTCGAGATCCATGCATCCTGGGTCATATCCATCGATCGTCCATCTCCAATCAGCCATCTGACCTGTACCATAACATCGAGCCCATGAGCACAGATCTCCTTCTAGATGAAGGAACATCTATGAATAGCCTGGATCGAGGACTCCTGGTGCCATCATCCATACCAAGCCATCATCACCATGCTCCATAAACAGTCGGGCTTGATAAGAAATCTGACAGCATGTCTGGCAATCAAGGCCTTCCTTCTAGTTAACAAAGATTGAATCCTAAGATCACCAACTCTCACAGGCTGGCACACCACCTCCCAAGACAGTAGGTGGACCAGATGACGATCATGCTCGAATCCCCATAGAAAGTTTTAAAACTACTGCTTCAATCTTCTGAGGTAAGAACTCAGCACGATCATATTAGCCAAGAGATACACTGGGATAGAGCTCAACACCAACCTCATCAGAGTCATCCTGCCCATCAAAGATAGGTTGTTGGCTTGCCACTCCACAAGATGCTCTTGGACTCGCTGCTCTATGGGTCTACACTCATTATGGACCTTATTGTGGGCTCAGTGTAGATAGAATCTCGAGATATTAAATTCTAACAATCTCCACTTCGACTCAATATTCGATCTCCTCCTAACTTTGAGAGCTTTTGGATCTTCTTGCCCCTATGCCTTGGGACAATCGTCTGCTACTCATAGATGGACAGACATGGGAGTCGAGCCAGACCGCTCAATTCCATCTCCATCGTATGTTGTACTCCTTCTAACCTGAGACCTACTCGGGGTATCATTCTGTGACAATAAAAATCTCACCCTATGCTATCGTCTCTCATCCTCCTGAGTCTCGCATCTCGTGCCCGATCTACCTCCACTTGGAGCTCCATCTGGCTCTGGATTCTTGACTCCTGAAGCTCCATATTGCATTGAGCTCTCCATTAGGTAGTAATGTCCTCTCATCCTCTTCTTTCCCTCCAGAATAATCCTATCGCCGTGCAACACCTTCAGGATTTCTCCATCAAGTACTGTCCCGTAGCCTCTCGAATCCAGTCTGCTCAATGAGATAAGATTCTATCTGAAATTAGATATGTATCGAATCTCTCTCAATCTCTTCACTACACCATAATGTATCCTCCGACTGACCGTCCTAATACCTCTGATCGTACAGCTCAAACCATCTGACAGATAAACAGTGCCCTCACTACTCTCTAGGGAGTCAAACTGCTCCTCTCTACAACATACATGATAGGTACATACAAAATCTAAAATTCACTGTGGAGAAGAAGTAGATACCTCATCAGATATCTCCAAAGCCTCACCCTCTGACTCGCTACTGGATGTCACTGCAGTAGCCCTCATCTAATCTCTGAGTTGAGAGCAATCTCTGGCTAGATACCTCAAATCATCACATCGATAATATATGATCTTACTCAAGTCCCTCATCCTGGACTTGGACCGCCCTCATCGTGATCTCCTGTCGCTTCATCTATTGTCTCTTACTCCTCCAAAAACCACCAAAGCGGAGCTCGAAGCTGGGTTCTCCCTCCTAAAAATTTTATTCTGAAGAATCACCGCGGTGACCTCATCCATCTTGGTGGTACTCTTTCCCACTAGAAGAGCAGTCACTAAGGACTCATATGAAGAAGGAAGCGATGCTAGCAATACCAGCATCCTGATCTTCTTCTCAACTTTCTCATCAATACTGAGGAGGTCGGTGAGGATCTTTTGAAAGTGGCTGAGACACTTCTGTATGTTCTGTCCCTCAATCATCCACAGCTAGTAGAATTGTTGGATGTATGCCATAGAAGCCATTCTTGATTGACGCATATCATATTTCTAAGATATGATATTGTACTTAATGGGTATTTATATTACCATTCATATTTTATGTATCCATGAATCATTCAAGAGATTAATAAGATGATGACATATATTCTCAAAGAGATGAAAATTTGAGGCATGTGTCTTTGGTGGTTAATTCTTAAATTGCTCCTGATCATAGGATCATCATAGGGATGGTGATTGATCCAGATAGACCAATGCATGAATCGCTTCTTTCAGACAGATGAGTCTCAAGTCTGCAGTATAGTAACATTGGAGTATGAGTGCAGGTGGTTGTTAGAGAATAAGTAACACTAAGCATGACCAACACGAGAAGTCACATAGATATCTGCTCACTCGTTAGTAACTTTCTCGATGCTGTAATAGTGTGACTAGTCCTTTGACTTGCGGTGCCACAGCTGCTCGTAGTGAGGCTGCTAAAGTTTGACTGCACATAAACACTGACTCAATAAATCTTTATAATAGATGTTGGTGACAGTTGATCCACTGTAGAAATAGGATACACATCTAGATAGAATCTATCGATCCTAACAGAAGAAAGTAGTCCTATGGGATTTAAGAAGTTGAGTCCTTAAGTCTATAGCCATAGCAGTGTGATTGATGAAAAAAAATTTTTATGAGAATTACACATGGACTCGAGATAATTAAATCTATCATATAATCAATGTTAAAGTTTAACGACTTATCCATGACCTACCATCTGATCAGGGCCATAATAGAGGGACTGTATCATACGTTAACTGCACCTAGAGGTTCATCACTTTTTATTCTGCTAGATTGTCACTACATACTGCTAGGTGTCACTGGTAGATTGTGTGACCCACGAACATCATCTCGATGATCGATGATCTTTGATGGATTAAGTTGGAATGGTTCTAACCTATTGAAAGAAGTTTCAATGATATTGTGATAAGGATCATAATATATTTCACTATTAGATAGAATAGAAACTATGAGATCACATACAAAGAGATTTTTGATGGATTAGATGGTTGAATTATGATTATGAATCATGATAGGATTTAATCATCAATATGATTGATGATTAATCCAATACAAAAGTTGCAACTAAGTCGCTAAAGAGTTAGTAAGTTATGGAAGGATTAATTAGCAATTGGATTGCTAATTGGCTCAATTTGATTGAGCAATGAAACTTAGATCAAGTCTAATTGAATTAGATTCAATTTGACTTGACATGGGTTTGATTTGATCATATCTAATTAGGTTATGAGATAACCCAATTGCATAGGACAATAATTTCTTATTTGATTAGGATTTGAGTTTGACCTAATTCCTAAGTAAATTAGAATTTAACTAAGAGGTTTTGGGTTCCTTTTGAACTAAGAATCCTCCTCTAATTGGATGACATCTAATTCCTAATTGGATTAGATTTTAATCTAAATAGTTTGGACCCCTAATCAAATTAAGATTTCAATCTATTTGGATCTAATCAATTTCTAATTCGATTAAGATTGATTAGAGTTTTATTTGGTTTAAATCAGCCACCTAAAGAAGAGTTCTAATGGTCTAGGACTCCTGCCTTTGCGCCACTTCAAGAAAGCCCCACGCCCACTTATTTTTGCACCTATTTTTTCTTCATGACCATGAGGAAGATTAGCGTGAAAGGAGTTCACACTAATCCTTCTTTCCATGGGAAATATGAGCGCAATAAGGAAGGGTGGGCGGCATATACAAGAGTCCTAGGATAGTTGGACTCTTATCTCTTAACTAAAATCCAAATCTATGCCTATTTAAATAAGGGGATCATGTGGGGTGGTAACAATCTGATATTGATCAGATTTGAGATGCCAAAAAGAAGAGGACGTGCGTGAAAAGGAGAGGAGAAAAGAGGGCACAGCACCAAGGGCAAGGCATGAGGTTTGTAAGCCCTTATCCCTTCTTTCTTACCAACAACCAATGGTTGGTTGTTAGGGTCTTCTATCTCCCTCTTTTGTCTAAGTTTGGATATGGATTTTTCTCTTGCCTTTGTCCAAGAGTTTGACATAATTCTTAAATCTCTAGCATAAAGATTTTGTGCATGGATTTTTAGGAAGAAAGAGAAGAAAATATTCTTCTCATGATCTCTAGCATAGAGATCTTCGTCCTCCTATTTTTTTCTTCTTCTCTAAGAGGGTCTTGAGAAAAAAAAAAATTTTTTCAACCATCGAGATATGATCTCTGCAAAGAAGCTAGCATCCTGGTGAGATCAAGAAGCTTCTGATCAGATCGAGACCTCGTGTAGATACCCATAGAGGTCAGACGTTTGTGTGATTTTAAGAAACCTTCAGAAGATATCCATGATCATCGGTTCACAATGTAGGTCGACCCATGTCAAGATATGAAGAATAGATCTTCTCTATTTATTCTTCTCTATTTGATTGCTATATCTAAATCCTATCTCACATATGTAGATCTTATTTTATGATTTTAAGATTCGATCTTATGTATGTTTAGATTAAATTAGATTTAATTTAAATTTTTTAATTTTTACTGCATACTTGTTTTGAAAAATTTTTGCATGCATAAAACTATGCAATCTTAACAAAAACTACCTCTAGAGGAAGAGAGTGTTGGTGAGAGATTCGTCATATACAACTCCTTGAGCTTCGACCACAACATCGTTGAAAAAATCTCGTCAAATACATGAATCACCACCTCATCCACTAGATACAAGTGGATCATACTCACTGCCTGTATCTGGAGCCACTTTCAATCCTGTACCTTTATGATAGTCAATTTTTTCTTGCACAAGAGAGCAACGATCAATACTTACTAGATGAGCACATCCTTCACTCTTGCCGACCACAAAGAAAAATTATTCTTTTCATCAAATCTGTTGATCTTCATCTTGATTAAGCCTGTCTTCTCCATCTTCAATCTTGCTCACCACTACCGCAATCTGCATCTTGATACCGTCTCGCTCTGATACTACTTGTTGGAAATGTCTGATCAGGATACCACCTCCACAGGACCTTTTTGATACCATGCATCGCAGCAAAAAAAAAATAAAAATATAATCAAATATGTAGATCAGCCAAAAAGCTCGCCTCTATGAGGCATGTAAGCTTCACTATGAAAAAAAAAATTACAAGAGAAGATTGCACCCTCAACTCTCATACACCCAATCTCTCCCTCACAAAAGTTCTCTCTCTAGAAAGACCCCTAGAAACCTCTGCAATAATCGTTGTCTGCTGCCTAACAGTCTGTTTGAAGCATCTTACTCCTGCTCTCTGTCGGTGCCTCTCAATCTGATGCTGCTGTGGGTCTTCTGCCGAACAACCAAAGCAACCTGTGCAACACAGACACTATTTCACCACAGGCTTATTTATAGCCTTCGATGGAGTTCAATCCCAATTCTAAAGTGAATCGGGCTTCCTAATAGTAATATTGGGTATAAAATAATCCCAGCCGAAGTTCGTAAGAGGCTGACCCTCCCAGGGCTCTTCCGGCTTCCGACCTTGTACGGTGTCTTTCTGAATCTCCTCGGCTGTCCGAGCTTCCATAATACCATCCGGACTTCTCCAATAACGAGCTCCTTCAGTCGTCTACCGAACTACCCCAAATGCTCTCTGGGCTTCATTATCAGCTGACTTTCTACAGTGATCGACTACTCTCCAAATCTCTTCCAGACTTCTTCCACCCATGATCGATTTTACTCCAAACTTCTTCCGGACTTCGTCAATGGCCGAGCTTCTCCAGCAGTAGGACTTCTACAGTAACCAGACTCCATCCAAGTTTCTACGGCGGTCGACCGCCTTCCAAATTTCATCCGAGCTCCTACAAGAGCCGGACTCCGTTCGAACTCCTACAATAGATGGATCCCAAATGAGCTTCTGCAACGGACGGGCTCCACCAACTGGATCTCCACTCCGAACTTCTATTGCAAGCAGACTTCATCCGAGCTTCTGCAATAAAAAGTCTCCATCCGAGCTTCCACGGCAACCGATCTTCCTCCGAGCTTCTACAGTAAGCAGCCTCCTTCCAGACTCCTACAAGAGCCAGACTCCGTCCGAACTTCTACAACAGAATTGAATCTCAGATTCCTCCAGCGGTCGACCTTCCACAGTGTCCTCAAGACTCCTCCAGCAGACGAACTCCCACAACGCCAGCCGAACTCCACTATCGGTCGACCTTCTGTCGGATTTCTCATGAAGTCGGACCTCTCTAGCGGACAGCCTTCAAACGAGCTTCTACATCAGACAAATTTCAGACGAACTTCTCTAGCAATTGGACTCCTGCCGGACTTCTCCAATAGAAAGTTTTCTTCTGGGCTTCTACAGCAGATGACTTCTGCCTGCAGCATCAGCGCCCAAGGCACCCGATAATAGTGGACTCATCAGCGACCTCGAAAATATCCGAGCTTCTCTTAGATTGCTGAGACAGAGAGCCATTCTGCTCCATCAGACGTCCCAGCCGAGCTTCAGCCATCCAGCCCAAACTCTTTGGCAAGTCACGACAACGGACACCACTTCACTCTCTGTAACAGATTCCACATTGCCCCACCACTCTCTGGCAAGTCGTGACAACGGACACTACCCCACTCTTCGTAACAGACTCCACGTGGCCCCATCATTCTCTAGCAAGTCACGACAATAAATACCACTCCGCTCTCTGTAACAAACTCCACGTGGCCCTGGACGGCCCACTACTAGGCAGTTACGGACGTCACTGTCAAGCAGTTATGCTCCCTGTCTATGAAAGAGACCCTCCAGATACGTTCTCTTCTAAGCTCTAAACTCTATCTCGAAACTCTGCTAAAATTTCATTCGAGTGCTCCATTTCTATTGAAGCAGAGTACTGACTTGAGCATCGAAGGATCTTGTCGGAGTACCCCCAACTCCGATTTAGACTTTCCTTGCAGGTCCCAGCGGTGGCCGCAATCCCCTCGACTCCAGCTTCTCCGACGTCGGTGAAATTCTGCACCAACAAGTACCAAATAACTTCCTGAGCCATTAGATCAAGACCAGCAATGCTCCAAGCCATCCGATCGTGCAAAATTGGAGTCTCCAGTCCACCAAAACCCCATAAGCCGCGAGAAACGCCTGTGAAACCATATTTCAGTCCATGTGGACCACGAGAAACAAGGGGAAACATCCGCTCGATCCACATGGTTCCCCATGGACCGTCGGTCCATGCACCGCACGTGGACCGCATGGAAAAATTGCACAAGTCGTGCTTGTGCGTGCCCGCTTGGGCCGGGGCCGCGCACCGCAAGCGCCAGCGCATCCGCATGCTGGGCTGTCCGCTTACGGTCGTCCCGCATGCCACCGCATGTGCCCGCTCCATCGATCTGCCGTTGGCCTCTATCGCTTCGTAAGCTGTGCCATCTTCTATCGAACGTATCTCCTTCATCCGATCTTCGTTTGGACTGATCTTGGGTTCGTTGGACTTTGTTCACCATCGCAGACCTCGCTGTGGGCTCAGTATAGATCGAACTTTGAGAAATCAAATCCTAACATAACGTTACTCCATATAAACATCAGTGGTTGCTACATCGGACTTTTGATGATAGAAAATCATAAGAATCATATCTAAAGATAATATTAAAATGTCTCAGATAGTTTAGGAGCTAAATTTTAACTTTTTATATTTCAAAAAATTTTTAAAAAAATCTGACTTAATTCAAAAATCAAAAACATAATTTATCTCTCAATCTTTTTTATTCGCATGTTGACTTATCATCGCGGAAGAGATAATGGGTTGCCAAGGTGTGACTTTGAACCAGATGCATGGTCTGGGCCCAAGCCTAGGGGTTGTATCTTTTGCTAAGAAGAATTCACTTTCCTTTGTGCGAATCCAATGGTGGATCATGGAATCTTCGCTTCGAGAGTCATGCTGTCTGATGAATATGAGAGTTCGCAGTGCTTTGAGATTTGCATGGAGTGCAATCGAACGGACAGTGTCGCGAAAGTATATCAACCATTCTTTCATCAGAAAGATACAACCCGAACCTGTTTGTCAATTCTTGAATGACGTAAATTTCTGCATCGCTATTGGCTAAAAGAAAGATAGTTTTGCTGTTTGCATTATATTGTGCAAAACAACCAACAATACATGAAGGTTAATGGTTGTCGTGTGTCCAAAAGTCAGAGGTTGGTTTTCTCGATCAAGGGTAGGGGTGGCAATCGGATCAGGTCGGGTCATAAACAGGTCGGATCATAAAATAGTCAACCCAAACCTGAACTGTTTATTAAATGGATCAAAAATTCAAACTTGAATCTGATATGTTTATTAAACAGATAATCCGATCCGATCCGTTTAATTCATTTATTAAATAGATCAAATTAGATTAAATAGATTAAACAGGTTAAACGGCTTAAACAGATTAAACAGATCGAGTTAAATGGGTCAGAAACAGGTTAAACAAGTTTTAAATAGGTTAAACAGGTCTTAAATGGGTTAAACAGGTTAAACAGATCGGGTTAAATGGATAAAAAATAGGTTAAACAGGTTAAACAGATTAAATAAGTTATCTAACTCAATCCAACCTAAATATTAAATGGATTAAACGGATCAGATATTTAAAATCCATATCCGATCCAATTATTAAATGGATTAAATGGGCCGACCCATTTATGACTTAAATCTAAATCTGTTTAGTCAAAATTCAAATTTATTTATAGCGGATCGAATACGGATCGGATTGACGGATCGAATTATATTTTACCAGCCCTAGTCAAAGGCCGCTTGCATTTGTGCTACCGCAGTTGGTGGCGCACACGCAAGGCACCCAATGATATTTTTGCAGAAGGAGAATTATTAGATAAACTTGTTTTAGGACATAGACAAAATCAATAAAAATGTTGTTTATTAATTTATTTTTTATTAATAATTAAGAGAATCATTAATGATTTGAAAATTTTTATTGGATCCGAGATGAAGAGATGAGCCATATTTTTAATTAAAAAAATAAAATCTACTATATTTTAATAAGATCTCCACTGACTGTATGTGTGAAGAGGTAAAAACATAGGATCCACTATGATAGTGGGCCCACCATAGAGAAGGACTTCCAAATGAGTGAGAAAGCTTTTTCCCTACGATGGACTCCACTCTTATGGTGGATCCCACCTTTTCCTACCTTTTCAGCTATGATTTAATTCAGAATACGATGGACTCCATTTTTTTTTTTTTTTAATTCAAAACATGGTCAGCCTTTCAACTCATGGCCAAGAAAAACTTTCAAGTCATTAATGTTTCCCATTAAATTATAATTAATCATTAATAAAAAATTAATTGATATTTATGGTTTTTATTGACTTTACCTATACCCTATGAATCTACCTAATAATTTCTCCTATAGAAGGATGTAGTTGGTGATATGTCAGCTTCTTGGTCAGTTATCGAGAAAATGAACTTTGATATGCAAGCTAAACGATTGCATATCAAAAATATTTATGGTTTGATTTAAATTAATTAAAAATTTATTTTTAAAATAAATCAGCTTGAATTGATTATGGACTATTGAGCGTCCATCAAATAAATAGTTTATGGGATAGATTAATTGGCTATCATCTGTTTTAAGTTCCGATCATGCTAAATGAGCAGCTTAAGAAATGGACTAAATAAATAGTTTATGAATAAGATTCCAACATTTTACACACACACGCACATGGAGATATATACACACATATAGACCGGTTCGATTTAAATCAGATTTTTTAAAAATTAAATCAAAATTGTACTGGTTTTTAATTTTTTGAAATTGTTAAATCAAAACCAAATGAAATTTGAAAAAAATTTGATCCAAATTGAACTAAAATTAGTGGTTCCGATCAAGTTTATGATTTAATCAATTTGGTTGCATACCCCTACAAATGATGGAAATTTTGAACTGTGTTCCCATCATCATGCCCATACCATACATGCTACTTAGCTTTGCCTTGACAACAATTATTGTGAAGCTCCGGTAGGGGCAGTGTGAATCGTCTTTACTTCGGTATGGTACTGGATAGGACCAACAGATCAATTATGGTCGTCCATGTATGACGGAATGGTTATGAATATATGGGACTTACATGTAAGTTGTATCAAGAATCTCGGAAAAGATGCATGATTTAGACCTAGAGGCCAGTTCTTCCTAGCCGGGCCGGTCACCTTAGCCCTAGTAGCATGGATGGTGAGATTGGATCAGCAGTGTACCTCCACCATCAGCAGTGTACCTCCACCATGCAAATCCCATTTTGGGCTTTCAGACTTCGCCCAGGGGCGGCAAACATAAAAGGGTAGCCCCGCTGTTTTGTTGCAAAATTAAGTTGGACGGTGTGTCATGGGGAATCACAACAATCGCCGATACTGAATTGGATGCACTTGGTAGATAGCAACGTACCCTATTGTTGGGAAATACCCATCGATCGATCGACCGACGGACAGAGAGACCGACCGACCGACGGACAGAGGGACCGACCGACAGACCGACAGCTGGAGCGACCACCAACGGGCGCCCTCACCGGCCAATTAACGGCCCATAACCGACTGAGGATGTGTCGGTCGGACATATTTTTCCCGACCGACTGAACCTGGAAGTCTGATGGCCGACTCACGTAAGACTCGCTGACCAACAGAGGGGCCCAAATCTCCACCCGACGCCACTCAGCTGACCACCGACCTAGGGTCGGTCGACTCCTCCGATCGCCGTACAGCCGCCAGAGCTTGTCAGTTCTGACAGCAACATGCGGCACTGCCACCTAGGGGCATTGTCCTGCCTAGAACATTGTCAACCCTAGTGATTTGACAGCCCCACGGCGATATGACACTTTTACGGCGACTCTGACAGTCTACAGTGAGTTGACAATTCCTCAATTGTCTGCGCCATTAATGACGGCGCCATACCACGCTCCACTATATATATCGGGGAAAGCAACAGTGCAGGGGACCTCCACTTCTCGACTTCGAAACCACAGGCTCGCTCCTCCCCCCTCTCTCTCTCTCTCTCGATTGAGCTCTCTGTCTTCATTTCACTGTTGCCCAGTCACCTCTCTGACTTGACCGTCGGAGGGTCCCCGCCGGAGCCACCTTCGGTCAGTGTGGACTTCCCTTTTTGCAGGCGCTCGTTCCCCGGCGATCAGACGACGAGGCGATTGGCCGCAACAGATTGGCGCGCCAGGTAGGGGCACTGATGACGAAGACAAGAGCCCAGCGATCGAGGATCACCGGGTCGGCGAGGCGCTCCAACCGTCGGGAAGAGGCCTCCCCACCACCCTCGGGCCTTAGGGTGGGGTCGGAGCACAAAGAATGCCCGGAAGAGCGAAATACGAGGGTTGGTCGGCAAAAGCTGACACAACAGCGCGAAGCTGATTATCAGTCGGATGGAGTTCGGCGCCAGTTGCGCCGGACAGAGTCCATAGTAATCTAGCAGATTCCGGACGAACTCCGGAATCGGGAGCCGAAGACCCGCGCGAAGATCTTCGACATACACCGCCAGTTGGCCCGACGGAGGGTTGTTAACCCGACCGCCGGCCCCTGGGGCGGAGAGTTGAAACTGCTCCGGGATGCGATACTGCTCCCGAAGCCGATCAACGTTCGGCCCCGCAAGCGAGGAAACCTCAACTTCCGGAGTCGACCGGGAGTCGTCGGTCGGATTTCCCGATCGAGCTCCCCGAGATGGATTTCCGGCCATCACACCAGAACCGAACAAGAAGCAAAGAAGAAGAAGAAGGAGGGGAAGAAGAAGAAGAGGAAGAAAAGGGGAAGGCCACGAACCGGAAGTGAACCCTTTTGGGAGCAGGTGGAAAGACGACTGCCGGCGACGACGGAGAAATCGCCCGGACAGAGTCTCTGCAGCAAAAACGTCAACAATGAGGTCCTGGGTCCGAATGGTCCTATATATATAGGGCCGTCCAACGACCGAGATGCCCCCGCGCCGATCGAGGTCTCACGGATGCGCGACACGTGGCGACTTCCGGACCCTCCTTTCGGCCTGATGGTTCGGCGCGCCCATCCCGAGACGGCCGCACCGCCCTCATTTAATGCGAGGGGCGCCGGCCCAACCACCTCCGACACGTGGCAAAAGAAGCCACGGTTCCGAATTAAGACGCCCGCGGCGATTCGCGTTCCCGATGGGACGCCTGACAGCGCCCCGCGCTCCCAGAATCGACGCTGGGTGACGGTCTGCATTCCCCAAAAGGCGCCGGATATCCGGTCGCCTGACACCGAATCGTCCGGCACCCGACCGTCTGACGATGACAAGACGGGACGTCTGACACCTGACGCCAACGTAACCCCTGACGCCGACGTGATATCTGACACCGACTAGACGTCTGACGCCAGTGAATCGCTCGGCATTCATGAGACGCCTGACATCATATCAACCCGCGGTACGATCGAAATCTGGCATTCGACGAATCCACTCCTTTTCGCCCGGGGTTGCTGCCCAAATAAAGGCATCGGCCAGCTCACCGTCCGACTCAGGAGTGGAGGGGGCAACTGTTGGGGAATACCCACCGACCGACCGACCGACCGACTGACGGCCGGAGGGACCGACCGACCGACCGACAGCCGGAGCGACCGACCAACGGGCGCCCTCACCGGACAATTAACGGCCCATAACCGACTGAGGATGTGTCGGTCGGGCATACTTTTCCCGACGGACTGAACCTGGAAGTCTGATGGCCGACTCACGTAAGACTCGCTGACCAACAGAGGGGCCCAAATCTCCACCCGACGCCATTCAGTTGGCCACCGACCTAGGGTCGGTCGACTCCTCCGATCGCCGTACAGCCGTCAGAGCTTGTCAGTTCTGACAGCAACATGCGGCACTGCCACCTAGGGGCATTGTCCTGCCTAGGGCACTGTCAACCCTAGTGATTTGACAGCCTCACGGCGATATGACACTTTTACGGCGACTCTGACAGTCTACAGTGAGTTGACAATTCCTCAATTGTCTGCGCCATTAATGACGGCGCCATACCACGCTCCACTATATATATCGGGGAAGGCAACAGTGCAAGGGATCTCTATTTCTCGATTTCGAAACCACAGGCTCGCTCCTCCCCCTCTCTCTCTCTCGATTGAGCTCTCTGTCTTCATTTCACCGTTGCCCAGTCACCTCTCTGATTTGACCGTCGGAGGGTCCCCGCCGGAGCCGCCTCTGATCAGTATGGACTTTCCTTTTTGCAGGCACTCGTTCCCCGACGATCAGACGATGAGGCGATTGGCCGCAACACCTGTCTTCTTTTCTTTCATTCTTTCGTCGATTAGTTGTTTTGTATTTTAAGCTCAAAAACGTAGTGATCTTCTGGAATTTCTAAGACCTGAATCCTGATCTGAGATTGTATCACTGTGATTAAGATTTATTTATTGCTGTCATACCAACCAATCCGACTAACTAACCTGTAATAAATGGGTGTCCGTTGGAGATTATCATAATTAGGCTGGTTGTGGGTGGGGACACAATCATAAATGGGTTACGTGTTGTTCTGTCGCTTAGATTTGATGGGTCATGAGTGAGAAACGGATCACCCGATAATAAATGTGGCATCTCGCTACAGTTGGTAGGATAATGGGAGGTATAGGATTGATCAAACATCTGCGATCTAGATTTAATCTGAATAGATTAAAAATTAAAAAAATTATATATATTTTTTTTAAATATTTAAATTTATATAAATATTTTTTTTTAAAATTGATATCTACAGATATATCTTCATAAAATATTTTTTTTATATATATATCTATATCATCTAAAATCGTTAAAAATTAATAGTTTAAAATTAAAATGACTAAAATATCTTTATGGATAGATGTGCAAAAAAAAATTATAAAAATTATTGGGATAAGTCAATCAATCCCTAACTTAGGACAACCGACTACCGACTTCGACTCAACAACAACCGACCGATCGGACATACAACCCCGACTCTACATCGGCTGAATATGCGGTTCTGACTCTTTATCGACCAACTAAGCGAACCACACTGACCTATTACCGGCTGACCGACTAATGATTCGACTACTACCGATCGACAGCAGATGACTTAGACCATCAGCATAACAGAACTACTAGCCGACGGTCGCTCATGGATTCTACCGATATATAGTCGGTTCTACCGATATATGGTCGGCTAATCTGCTCAACATACCATAACCATTACGAATGGTTACCGGCCGCATATCACGGTGCGATCAGGGAGAATTAACGATCCACTACGTGATTATGACCCGATGATTTAGCACCATAAAATATGAGACCACGTCCGACAATTATGAAAATCTCATCTATAAAAGGGGGTAAGACAACAGCATCGAAAAGCCACTTTCGAGCTGAGCTCTGTCACCTTTCTCATTCAAAAACTCCTGTTCACCAACTTCCCTCTCTGACTTAGGCATCGAAGGATCTTCGCCAGATACAAATCAGGTCTGCATGGATACTGTTTTACAGGTATTCATTCCTGACGACAGACGACGGAGAGTTGGCCGCAATAGATTGATGCACCAGATAGGAGAAAAGAAAACTCGCAATGACGAAAATCATAGCTCAATGGTCAACAACAATCGGATCGGCGAGACACTCTTCCCATCGGGAAGAGGCTCCTCCCCTGCCTCCGGTAGCAGAGTCCAGTTTCCCACAACTCGTGGTCACCACGGACGTCCAGATTGCTGTGATCATGCAGCAAATGAACGTTCTTACAGAGGCGGTCAGAAGCCTCCAGCAGCAGCAGACCCAGCCATCACACTCGCTGGCGGAGCAATCGGTGGCACATTCAGTGCCATCCAAGCACAGCCGCCGTCATCCACGGCAATCTCCATCTCTTCCTCCAGAGCGGCCGTCTCGGCTCTCCCATCGGGACGAGCAGCGGCACTCGCGATGCTCTCGACGTGCCACCCACCATTCATAGCACCCCTCTCTTTCTTAGTTGGATCAAGCAAGGAAGGGAAAGCGACCGCGAACACGTCTGCTTCCCCCTCTAACTCATCGGGAGATTCAACCCCTGGAGTTTTTCACCACCAGTGGCTCGAAGACTATGAACGTAAGTTCAAGAAAATCGACTGCCGACTTGCCCAACTATAGGTGAACGATCAGAAATCTTCAAACGATTTTGATTTTTGTACTGCCCAACCTCTCTCTCGACATGTCTTGGATGAACTGATCCCGACTCGATTCAAGATCCTGCATGTGGAACCCTATGACGGTTCCACCGATCCAGTTGATCACCTTGAGAGCTACAAGGCTCTCATGACAATCTAAGGGACAACCGACGCCCTTCTATGCATCAGCTTCCCGGCCACATGAAAAGCTGCTCGAGCCTGGTACTCCGAGCTTCGGTCAGAAAGCATCCATTCTTTTGGGCAGCTAGAATATTCTTTCATGGCTCACTTCAGTGCCAACCGAAGGCCACCACAAACTTCTGATAGTCTCTTCTCGATCAAACAAGGAGAGACCGAAACACTCCAGAATTTTGTGGCCCGATTCAATGCGGCCACACTTGAGGTCAGAGATCTCAATGAAGACATGGCCATATCGGCCATGAAAAGAGATCTGAGGGGGTCTCGATTCACGTATTCACTGGACAAGACTCTCCCTCGGACATATGCTAAACTCTTGGAGCGTGTGTACGAGTACAAGCATGCGGATGAAGGAGCCTCTGACTGGCATCAAACCGATAGCAAAGGTCAGAAGAAGAAGCAGAAGAAGAGTGGGGCTCCGATCGAAACAAGTAGGCCCTTGACTAATAAGCGAGCCTCACCCCGATGATAGAGTCCAAGGCCGACGTGTAACAAGTATGACTCCTATACCCCTCTTTCTGCTCCTCATGCATAGATCCTCATGGAGATCGAAGGGACGGAATATCTACGGCACCCTCCATCGATGAAAATGAGAAATCATGATCGAAGGAAGTATTGCCAATTTCACTGTAACCATGGCCACGACATCGAATAATGCATCTAGCTCAAGGATGAAATAGAGATCCTGATACGACGAAGCTATCTCACAAAATATCGGAAGGATCTGCCGACTCAACCTCTAACCGACTGAGAAAGCTGTAAATAATCAACCGACTGTGGGAGTCATCAATATGATCTTCGGACGACTGAACTGAGGGATAACTCCCAGAGAAGAGCCAGCGAAATCACAACTCAATGTAATAACTTTTTCGAAAGAGGAAGTTCGGAGAATTCAAACTTCTCATGACGATGCTGTTGTTTCGACAATTAGCTAATAAAAGTATAATAGATGTTTTATTCTACTCGACTTTCTTCCGAATTCAACTACTCGGAGAATCAACTGCTTTAGTGTCGACTATATTTCGGTCCTCTTGCAAAAACCGACGTTCAGACTGTGATTTTAAAGCGACATCAAGTATGCAGGTTTTTGCTATAAAAGTCAGAGGATCGACTATCTCGACATCGAATATACTTCGATTTTTACTATAAAAGTCAGAAGATCGACCATCTCGACATTGAATATACTTTGGCTTTTACTGTAAAAATTAAAAAATCGACCATCTCGACATCGAATATACTTCGGCTTTCACTGTAAAAGTCAGAAGATTGACTATCTCGACACCGACTACATTTCGATTCCCTTACAGAATCGACTTATCGGCTTCAACTGGAGGCCAGCACCGGCGATGCAGACTTTCTCCATAAAAGCCGCACTGCCCTCATAGTCGGCTCTCCATTGAAGTAGCTGGCTAATTAGCCGATTTAGTATCAACTAAGAAAGGCAAAATGTCAAGACGATCAAGGTTAGATTGGAACTATACCGATATGGCCACAGTCAGTCGAGGGATATTCGGCTTACCACTGATTATCAAACAATATGATGTATAAATCCGTTCAAGCTTCGGGTAATGAATATTCGACTTACCATCGTTATCCTAACTAAATACGTCAGAAACTACACAACCAACAGATTCTGCAAAGTCTGCAAAATGGTCAGATCTACAATCTACATTCAGAGATTGTCCTACAAACAGACATTGCAGACTCGATGATACAGAGGAGCATTTCAGAATAAAAGTACTTCTTTCATTATCTAAAAAAAAGATTATAAAATTAGATCAAAGTCTGATTACATCTTTCTTTACAAAAAGATAAATCAAAAACACCGACTAATCTTCATCGCCGCCCTTCATTCCACTGAAGAATCGACAGACCCACTTTGAATCGGCTTCTCCGATAAACTCCACCTTCCAGCTCGGAGGATGATACGACTCGAGTTGAGCTGTGAAGATGGTTGACCGATCACATTGCTCGGCCAACCACATCAACAGCTTGACCCACTCATATGGAAACAGAGAGGGTCTCACCCGGTTGATGACCACACCCTCCTCATATAAGAGCTAAAGGAGGGCTTTAGAATTTCATCCACCATCAAAGATGACCTTGATCGTGCAGCTGAGACAGGAACACGGGATATACGGTAACGAATCATTAACCCCACCATCAGCACCAGGAGTGAAAAGCTAACGATGGCCTGAAGCATAATGCTGCTTCTGAAATCGACCAACAGTTAGATCCGAGAATGAGAGAACTTTCGAGCCCGACAGGAGGTCGTTGGCCGGAATCTCCAACCAAACACCCCCTGCAGGAATCTCGCCTATCGAAAGAACTATCAAAGATTCAAAGAAATTTTAAAAAGAAAATGACAAAGAACATTTTCACATAAGAGCAGCTCTCTGACAGAGCTCTCCCTCCAGAAGAGACAACAGCAAGGTAAATACCTGGCTGACAGTGGCCCTTTATATAAAGGAATGCCCAACAACCCGAATGAAAATGGCCTGATCGAGACAATACCGGATGACGACACGTGATAGCATCCGAACCCATCATCGACCCGATGGTTCGATGCACCTGCCCTAGATTGAGCCACGTCACCTCTATCTGCATGAACAATTTCGATCCAATAAGATTCGAATACGTGAAAAAAATCTACTTGTCAGAATCATATTATCAGACATCGAATCAACTTTTTGAAATGATGCCTGACACTGACAACTGATACCGAATCATCCGATCAGTGTGACAGATGACTGTACCTATCAACATGATAAAATATCCGATCACTCGTATCTCAAAGAAAATGACATCAAAATCGAGAATCGATGTGATAAAAAATAACTTCTTCATCCAACATGACAAACTATGTGATAATATATATATTGACTCACCTTAGACTTGGGAGTGGGGAGTAACTGTTGGGATAAGTCCATCAACCCCTGACTCAGAACAACCGACTACTAACTTCGATTCAACAACAACCGACCGATTGGACATACAACACCGACTCTACATCGATTGAATGTGCAGTTCCGACTCTTCATTGACTAACTAAGCGAACCGCACCGATCTATTACCAGCTGATGGATTAATGATTCGACTACTACCGATCAACAGTAGATGATTTAGACCATCGGCATAACAGAACTACTAGCTGATAGTTGCTCATGGATTCTATCGACATATGATCAGTTCTATCGATATATGGTAGGCTAATCTGCTCAATATACTATAACCGTCATGAACGGTTACCGATCGCATATCACGGTACGATCAGGAGGAATTAACGATCTACTACATGATTATGGCCCGATGATTTAGCATCATAAAATACGAGACCACGTCCGACGGTTACAAATATCTCATCTATAAAAAGAGGGTAAGAGAAACAGGGCTAGTAAACGAACTCTGGGTCAAAACTCTACTATTGTTTACATTCAACTTCTGTTCACCAATTTTTCTCTCTGACTTAGGCATCGGAGGGTCTCCGTCGGACACAAATCTGATCTGCATTGATGCTGTTTTGCAGGTGTTCATTCCCGATGACAGGCGACGGGGAGTTGGCCGCAATAAGAATATATATGCAAATAGTAATTTTATGAGGATATTTACATAAATTTGAATATTTGAAAGGGTATACATGCAAAAAACCCTTAACATAAATATACTTCTCTTGATTTGCTAATTTTTTTTATTTTAATAAAAAAATTAAAATATATAATTAAAATAATAAATTTATTTAATTTATTAATTTATATAGATAAAAAGATCTTTTTATCAAATGATAGATCAAAATTATTTTATCTAAAAAATAAATAGATTGTAATCATCCATATTTTCTCTAATGTATAATAATATGCTTCTAAGAAAAGTATCTAAACTTGATATTAGATGAATAGCTTATACATTTATATAGAATAGACATAATTATGAATTTGAGCACTATATAATAATAAAAATTTATAATTTTATTATATTTTATTTTAAAAATTTTTATTAAAAATATCTTTGTGATGTGTATAAGGTATATTATGTTATTATAAGATAGGCATAATCATCCCATCTTGCATAAAAATAAAATATAATATAATTTTATAATATATAAAATATTATATAATATCATCATCATATTGTTATATTATATAATATATTACTACATTGTAAAGTAAGAGGGCTTGAATCCATCCAAATGACATAGATAAAAATTAAACCAGAAGTCTTTACATGTATATCCTTCTAAATATTTAAATTTGTATGAATATCCTCATGAAATTGCTATTTATATATATACCCTTATATTTTTTTTTACACATCTATCCATAAGGATATTTTAATCATTTAAATTTTAAACCATTAATTTTTTTAACGGCATTAGATGATATGGGTACATATGCAAAAAAATTAAAAAAAAAGATATACATGCAAAATAAGTATTTTATAAGAATATACATACAAATAATAATTTTGAAAGGATATTTATACAAATTTGAATGTTTAGGAGAATATACATGCAAAAAAATTCAAAATTAAATATCGAATTTGATCATTTTATTAAATAGATAATTTGATGCAATCTATGATGGATTAGAACAAATTAAATAGGTTAAAGGGTTACATATTTTCACCTCTATTTCTCATCTCTAAGAAACACCCCACCATGGATTCGAACTTTGGATCCCAATTGTCGAGCCAACTTAGGTTAAATTTCAATGAAAATTATGGATGAAGAATTTTCCTTTCATTTTAAGAATTCCATCTTTTTGTGTTTAAGTTGTATCTTTCGAACAAAAGGATAATTGGTCTTCTTTCACGACATCAACTATTAGATCACACTAGACAGGTCTCAAAGCAATCAGAACTAATTCATACATCCGCTTGCACATATTTTGAATCGACTATTGTGCATTTTGCTGGTGGATTCATGAAAAGAAGATGAATGCTTCTTTCATGCGAAAGGTACAATCTTCATCCCTCTGCAACTTTAATGTGGAGGCCTGCTCCGTGCCTTGAAATGATCATCTCTCTGAACCGCACTCGCCAGATGAGTCCAAGCAGGATGCATGGGGAGGTTGGGCCACCATTGTGTTCATAAATCATAGAAGAGAGAGTAAAAATGTAACGAAAAAACTGCACACAAAAAAGCACGAAGTCCAATAACAACTAGTTTGAATGAAATGGATCGATGTTGTGGAAGGTAAGACCATTTCAGTTAAGTAAGCTCCTAATAAGTGCACTTACGCCAAATTAAATAAATCCAAAATGATGGACAAATCTTGAATCCAAAGATGCAAATGATTCAAGCTTATTTCCATAAAAAAATCCTCTCCTATAAATGGATAGACTAGATTTGTCTCTCCTTTTCTTTCATTTTTTTTTTAAGAAATCTGCTTTGAATCAAATAGTAGAAACTATATGGAATAAAAATTCCATTATGTATGCATGTATGTATATATATATATATATAGAGAGAGAGAGAGAGACTTGGGTGTGCTTGAATGGTTTTCCACTCTAATCTGTTATATTATATATCGGACAATGGGGATCTCATATCAATGATCCAAGCTATTAGATATAATATACTATCTTTAAACTGCCTATACATCAAAAATCTATTTATATGTATCTATGTGTGAGCAATTTAGAGGATATAGATTGCATCCAATGGCTCAACTCATCGATGTGGGGTTCTCATCATCCAGTTTAAAAAGGTGTAATTCTATGGTTCATAGTTCAATTAATTGCTATATGGTTATAGTGGTTCTAATATATTACAACCAGCTCTTTCCATTCATATATATTTGTTTGCCCCTATAAAATATGAAGATTCTAAAATAATGTTGGATGCCACTCCTAGAGAAGTTGAATGCTAGACTTATAGCATAGAAAAGGAGACCACTCTCCGGGAGGTTAGAGTCACTCTTATCAACTTCATTCTCTTCCTACCTTATGTTCATCTTCAAACTCTTGAGATGGGCGGTCAATAGAATTGATAAGATATGAAGAGCTTTTATTTAGAAATGAAAATACAATGTTAGCAGATTTTATTGTCTGATGAGTTGGGATAGCATTTGCAGCTCAAAGGAAGAAGGTCTTAGAATCAACGATATTAGGAATATGAACCTTTGTTTGTTTGCTAAGCAGGCATGGAAACTATCGGCGCATTCGACAAGGATCTCACAACATTTTAGCATTCACAGGTTTTTGATTGAAAAATGCAATCATGTTGGATTTTGGGACTATGTTTAGATTAGCCTCTTTTCTTTATGTCTCTTGTTTAATAATATGTTTTCTAGAGCTATTAAAGTCGATGTTTCAATAGCCCCTCAGTGACGTTGGAGAAATCTCGATTAGAACATTAAGATGGGCCCTCTTGCTCAGTATCAAATGACCCAGCCTGACAGCCTTCATGACCTGTTGGCCCACTTTACAGAGTGGATCTTTTACTGTGGATTCCTATTACAAATTTCTTAGCAGCGTTGGGCTATTTTGTCCTTACAATAGTGTCACATGGAAAGCGGCAGTGCTTAAGAAAATCAAAGTATTTGTTTCGTTGGCATTGAAGGACTGGCTTCACATAGGAGAGGTCATTGCCATTGCCGAGAAAGGATGGTCGGTGAGTTCAGGTTGTCCATTGCGTGGTTCTAGCTGTAATCCATGGCAACTTGTGATGGCGCTTCTTTGGCGTGCGTGGCAGGAGAGGAATAGGTGAATTTTCCTCAGGAAGAAAATATCTGTTCACTCCGTTCCTCTAAAGGTCCTCCATTCATTTCAGCTGTGGGAGAATCTTAGTCCGTAGAAGGTCAAGGAAGTTCAGGACAATTGTCGACAAAATCCGGCATCGCTTGAAAGCCCTCTTGCCAGCTGGCCACCCTTGATTCATGGCTCCAAGCACCGATTTAATTTTTTTGACATTGCTGTCCATCTTTTTCTTCTACCATTCTCTATACATTCTGCTCTTGACCTTCGTAACATGCTTTTAATTCAATAAATTGGGGGAGGATTCTTCTTCTGGATGAAGTACTCTTCCTATTCGAATTTTGAATGCACTTGTGCTGGGCAGGCTAGCTTTTTGCTGGAGCCTCGAGAAATTGATTGGACGGGACAGTATATCAAGTTGGGCTACGGCTGTTTGTATCGTGGGATTGGGCCTTTTATCGCGCTGGGTGAGTTTTCTTGGGTTGGGCCAGAGATTTCTCGTCCTCTGTTTTATCCATTTTATTGCTTCTTATTCTTTCAGTTTTTCTTTTGCTCGTGTCATTTTATGGAAGGAAAGGTGAGATAGCCTGCCACCTTCTCGCTCAAAAGAATACTTTATCATCTCATCTATACCGTGATTGACATGGGGGTGGCAATTTTAGCCAACTTATTGGATATCTGATCCGATCCGATCTAAATGAGATAGATTTTATCCGATCCAATTAGAACCCGACATGGATGTAAGTTCTAAAAAAAATATCCTAAGTAGATTTGAGCTAGATACAGATAACGACATATCCCAATCTAAATCCTACCAGATATAACCTTAATATATATCTGTCATTTAAAATTATAATAATTTTATATTATTTACATGCACCCGATCTGATCGAACCCTCTTATATACCCAACCTGACTCAATCAGACCCACATCTCTATTTGATCTGACCTGACTCGACCCAAGGTGGATATGCGCATGGGATTTTTACTGTGGAGCGAGTATGGGTATGGGCCATATGAACCCTAAAATAATGTTGTAGAGATCATATATGGTCTAAATAATAAACAAATCTACAAGGATACTGAAAGAATTATAAAAATTCAATCATATCTATCAA
>NC_025994.2:98935663-98975663 GCF_000442705.2 Elaeis guineensis | reverse complement strand
TCGGCCTATCTTTTGGGCTTTCTTGTACACACAACAAGCCAATCTTTATAAAGTTCAAGGCTTCAGTCATGGAAATTGAGTTATTGAGTGATTCATCTACCAGTTCCAAGCCATTACCTTCCGTCCATAAACCCCATGCCTGAAAAAATGTTACATCCCTATCATGATTTAATGAAAACAAGGAACACAAGAATAGAATCAACTATTGTTTTCCCAATCTTACATGTGCTAGTAGGTTTTCTTCATGCTCGGATATGAAATCTCTTCCGTTCTTCTTGCCACTAATGATTTCAAGTATTAAGATACCAAAGCTGAATACATCAGATTTCACTGAGAAGGCACCATACATGGCATACTCAGGAGACATGTATCCACTGCATTCATTATCAAGATGATTATAATTTTTTTCTGAAGAATACATATCACAACAATGAAAGGTAAATAATACTTACTACGTCCCTACAACTCTCTGAGTATTTAGTAGCATCGTCTCATCCCCTCTAAATATCCTTGCCAAGCCAAAGTCTGATATTTTAGGATTCATATCTTTATCAAGAAGAATGTTGCTAGCTTTGAGATCCCTATGAATAATTCTAAGTCTAGAGTCTCGGTGTAGGTAGAGAAGACCTTGAGCAATTCCTTCAATAATATTGTAGCGGGTTTGCCAATCCAATAATACAGCTTTATCTTTATCTGCCCAAAGTTTGCTTTATGTCAGCCTTACTTGCACAAAAAATAAAGAAACGAAATATCTGTCCACCTCAGTTTGATTTTTTTTATAAAAAAAAAAACTTGGTAGCAAGTAAAGCAAGCTTACACGCGTTTAGCATGCAAATAAAACAAATTATAACAAATATACTGGTTAGAGTTAGAACCTTGTATTAAGTTGTCTTCAAAGATTGATTAAAATGTGGCGGTAGATTCGGAAGAATCATTATAACATGCTTAAGCTCCATGAAGCTGGCCATCTCCGTGAGGCCAGCCCCCCCCTAGTTGTTATGACTGAAACTTTTAGTTCTAGCCTAGACGGTGGTGTTTTGAGTGACCCTAATCAGAGGTTCATTTTCAGATGAGTGTGCCCAGCTTATGGTTTTATGATTTCCCATACTCTTCCCTTTAATCCGCAAAAATGTGTTATTGATTCATAGCAAAGATTACTATTTATCAAACTAAGTATTCTCTTGAAATCTTGAACAAAGTATTAGAAGGTATCGATTATGCTGCAATTTTCTTAATTTAGTGAGGAACAGGAAACAAAGATAAGGAAGAGAACAGAAGATTAACTAACCAAATAGGAAGGCGTCTAAGCTTTTATTAGGCATGTATTCATATACCAGCATCTTTTCCTCTTCTTGAGTGCAGCAACCTAGAAGCCGAACTAAGTTTCGGTGCTGAAGCTTGGCAATCAGCGTCACTTCATTCATGAATTCATCAGCACCCTGTGCCGAAGTCTTTGAAAGCCTCTTCACAGCTATTTCTTGCTCCTCCCCAAGCTTTCCCTGAATTCACCACATTTAGCATTGCTATATTTAAGATTACTAAATCTAGCCGCAATATCAAACTATTCAAAAGCCCTGAACACAACATTATATTCAGAGTGCTGAATTTAAGAACCTACATCGACTAGGACCTGCATAGTGACATTCTACAATAAGCTTGATTGGTAAACTAAGAAAATACCTTGTACACAGTGCCGAAGCCACCCCGTCCAAGCTTATTTTCGATTGAGAAGTTATTGGTCGCTGCGATGATTGTCCCCAAATCAAATAAAGGAAGCTCCCAGTCCTTGCCTTCCTTGCATTCGTTGTTGCGGCGACTAGCGAAGGGAATGGCACCTAAGGAAGTTTTGCAGTAGTCACAAATAATAACTAATCACCACTCATGTTATTGCTACATATTGTGAGGTGGACTAATTTTACCTCTTCTTCTCCTTCTTTGAATCCAAACGCAAATACCCACGGAAGCAAACAACAAAATCCCCAAAACAGAGCCCACCAAAATCCCAACCATGGTATGCGAATGTGAATGATGTAATCCCAGGCCTGAAACTTTAGTACCGTCGTATGAGTACATGATGAACTTTCTTTTGTTTTCCTTTTTATTTTTTCAGGAATTTTTTTGTTTTTAGAGCATCAAGAAGTCCCACATATAAATTGGGATGATTATTGGTTGCTCGACTTAGCTCGAGTTTGAAATGTGTTAGACCAACTTAACAATTAATTGGATTGAGTTTGGGATTTTTACAAAACTTTTAAACGGGAACAAGACTGAAAACTTATAATTTGAGGCTGGAGCATGGTGCTTTGAGCGACCCTACTTAAAAGGTTCCTTTCAGATGAGTCTTCGTGGCCCCAAATGTCTACGACTCTAATTTTAACTCCAAACTTGGTCCGTATTTGTCGGGCCTAGAGTATGGTCCATCTGGAAGGCGGCCCAGCCAGACATTCCCTGGGCTATCCTGGAGACATTTCCAGTCCTACCATGAATACTTGAATGCAGTATTATTTATTCTATGGGGATGATGAGCACTACTTGTAATGCAACAAAAGAGTTTCTTCTAGGATTTGAATGGGAAACATGATTGTTTTAAAAAATTAAACATGCTAATGTAAGAGTCTTCGTGCGAAACTACGAAATATAAAAATATCATATGAGCAAACAAATATTTTGGATCATGCTTAGCTGTTCATGGGCAAAGATAGGACCTAGTGGATTTGCGATCCATGTAAGGACGGACACAATTGGCACCCTACTATAATTAGCACTGGAAATAACCTAGACTGGGTGAGGCTTATTTGGCTGGGCTAACTTCAGATTGGCTATGGGTAAGACTCGAAAGACTTTGTATTAGATTTGAGCTTAAATATTGAAGTGAAATTTTTTGTACACTGCAAACGGTGCAGAACTGCACGCACCACCCGCGGTGATTGGCTCATGCACGGGGCCGCACCCCAGCCCCATGCATGAGCCAATCACTGCAAGTGGTGTACGCATTCTGCACCACCTGCGGTGCACAAAAAATTTCTCAAATATTGAAACCCTTTATTTTTTAGGCTGAGCTTGAGGGACTAGGCCAACCTGACTCCAATTTCAAAAAAGGCCCAAAATAGAGTCAAAATTCAGAACTAGGCCTAGCTCGGTTCAATTCCAAAATAGGCTCATCCTCGATGGACAGTTTGATCTAACAAGAAATTATCACATGGACCAAGTTCAGTGCACCAGTCCAAATCCCAAGGCATATGTACAGTGAATAACAGGCATCCCTTGTGGAATCTTGAATTGTTTAAATACAAGGAGATAATGTGTCTAGTTATTATTGGAGCAGTCGAATGGACTTGGTCCATCTAATAGGTAGATAAGTCTGACCCTATTATGTGGCTCAACCAGCTTGATTGCTATTCTGGAAAATATATTTTTGGTCAGATGGTTGCTAACATGAAGCTACAGTATTCCACCAAACAAAGTGAAACTGCAGTACAAAAGATTGAAAGATTAAACTTCAATTAGGTTCGGGCTAGTTTAGTTTTCAGCCCTAATGGATTATCTGGCCTGGCCCAATCATGGGATCCGAGCCTATGCTAAGGCAAGGCTCTGGCAAAAATTTTTTTTCAAAAGCTTTGAGGATAAGGTCGTCCTGAAGTTTAAAAAAAAAAAAAAATGGAAAAGAAGAAAAGAAAGAGAGAGAGGGAGAGACTCGGAAAGAGAAGTGGCCTTGCCCATTTTGAGTCCCAGCAACCAAGCTTGATTTTCAAAATTTTGGTAAAGCAGCCAACGCTAAAGTCAGAGGTCGGCTTCCGAGTTAGTCCCTACAGGTGTGTCTTCCCTACAGGTGTGTCTTCTACACCTAATCATTGTGCAAAGCTCGGCTCACACCAAACGATACAAACTAGGCTGCATATATTCTAGTGTACAAGTCCACCCTTGAACCCATACAAACTGGCACTGACACCATATTCGGGACCGACGATGTGGACATCTGTCGATTTCCAGCTTGCACTGATCCAACGATATAAATCTTTCTACTTATTGTGCAATTCCTGATCACAGAAAATGAAACAGTACATACCTAAATCGGCCACCGCTAGCCGGACATTGAGATCCTGCCCACCAAAGGAATACACCCTAATATCAGTGAGCTCCGTCGTCCAAATTATGCAACCGGTTCCGTTGATATCAGCACTAGCATAGGCCGTGCATGAACAATTCCTCAAACACGTAGCCCTACACTCATTCAATCCCATCCTCCTGTCCACTGTTGACCTCGATGTGTCCGGCAGCTTTACGTTCTTCATCATCACAAACCCATCAGTACCGTTCCGGCAATCCAGCTTCGTCATTCTCTTACATCCGTCTCTCCAATCTCTAAGGTCCCAATTTGTCGGCGACCTAGGCTTAAACCCCTGCAAGCAACTACACATTGGTGAGTCATTCGTATTACAAACACCGTAAGCCCCGCATTGTGATACATAATCACATTGGTCTTTTGGCTCAGACATGTAGGAGCTCCACATTTTGCTATCATCAAGCCAGACAAGGCGTTGGACAAAGCCGGTGTAGTTCACAGTAAGCCTTGTGATGAACGATGTGCTGGTGGTGTTGTACATGTAGAAGACCTCGTCGTTCTTGATGACAAAGTCCAATATGAAGATTTTATAGTGCAAAATATCCGGGATGCCGGTCAAGATTTTCCCGTTCCATGGACCGACTCGCCACAGTTGGCTTGAGCCTTCCCACAAAATTATCTGGGGGTTGCCATGGAGATCCACACCCATGGTGTAAGGGCCCGGTGCTGGGTCACTAGGACTGGTCCATGATGTGACGTTACGGTTGAGGCCACTCTTTAGGTTCCACCCCAACCTCATCCCGGGGAGCAGGGTGTCGGAAGGGTAGTCGGAGCTTTGCCATGCAAAGCTCACAGGAGCATTAGCCTCTTTAACGATGAAATTGCCGTGGTCTAAGAGTTGCGCTACTGGATTGGCGAGGCCCGACGAGCCCGAGGACCAGATGGTTTTAGAATTCTGGTCAGTGATGATGAGAGTTCCATTGGCGGTGATCGATAGGCTGCCATTGCATTTGGAGATTGGGTGTTGGCGATTGGCAACCCACACAACAGTAGGAGGTGAAACCTTGTACCATATGCCGACATAACGATTGTTAGTTTTGATAGGACTAAAGAAGCCCAAGGCGAATCTTTTTCCAGTTGAGATCAGCTCTTGGCCATCGGCGAGGGGTTGGGCTGGGGTTAGGGTGTCACCTACAATGGAGGGAGAGATACGAGAAGTAAGGATAAAGAAGAGAGAGAGTAGGGCTGCAGGGAGCCTGCCCATCTTCCCAAAAAGCTCCATTTCGAAGAGAAGGCTGCAGCCTCATATGGCTTTTCATTCTTCCTTTAGGCTTGCAGAACTTACCCTTGGATAGTCAATTTATTGGATAAATCAGTGGATATGGTGACTATTGGGCCACGCCATCTGCTCGGACCTATTCAAACTTCTTATCCATTTGATGCGACCTTTGACGTAGATGGTCTGCGGTCAACACTAGCTATTTTGTCAAGTGTAGGGATTGCATCTTTCACACGGAAGGATTCATCTTCCTTCTCGAATTCATCAGCGGACCGCACAATGGTTGCTTCGAGAGCCATGGAGCCTGATGAATCAGAGTTCAGAGTGCTTTGAGATCTGTGAGGGATGCAATCGAACGGACAGTGTTGTGAAAGTAAATCAACCATTCTTTCGTCAGAAAGATAACAACCCGAATCTGTTTGTCAATTCTTCAAGGACGTCCCAACACTTGTCCCAAAAACAGATGCGTTGGTGTTGGCTGAAAGGGAAAGGAACGAAAAACGAAATCCTCAAATATAAAAGAAAGATGGTTTTTTTTTTTGCTTGCATTAAATTTCCACCAACTAACCAACCATGCGCGTGCATTACCAGTTTGTCATGTGTCCATAAGTCAGGCGCGAGTTCTCTCGGTCAAGCGGAACTTGTGCTGTGCTGCCGTGATTAACGCGCACGCCAGGCACGCAACAATTTGCCGTCTACAAGAGCGTGGTTGGCCGTATCCCAGTCTCTGGTTGTCATTCACACGTGTAGTTCGAATTAATATAAAATTAATTTTTAAATTAAATTAATTTGTATCAATTTTTTAAAATAAAAATCAAAATCCATCGAATCATACTAAAAGATTAGTTCAAACATGTTGCAGTCAAAAACTCATGGCTCAACATATGAGGTATTATTCGCTCTGACTCATAGATCTCATGATTTTATCCTTCAAAAGATGTCTCACATAGAAGAAGGAAAGATCCCTTCTTATATAAGCCAAAGTTCTCTTTGACTCACAATCAATATGGGACAAATAATGTCCTCATTTCTATACCTCAATATAGCTCTTAGTCAAGAAAGAGTTTGTGTACAGATAGGAGATGCCCTACTCCTTACTTTTATCATAGCTCTCTTAGTAGAAGAAGAGTCTGTATATAGACGGGAGATATCTTTCTCCTTATTTTTACCATAGGCTGCTATATGGACAGAAGGAGCCCATAATTACAAGAATGGTCCCTTATCTTGCGTGCTACTATTGCGACCAAGGGCTCTTGGCTCAACACATAAGGTATTATTCATTCTGGGCTATGGGTCTTATAATTTTATCCTTCAAAAGGCCCCTCACATGAGAAGAATGGTATCTTCCTATATAAACCAGAGTCCTTCTTCACTCATAACCAATGTAAGACTAATAATGCCCTCCTTTCTACACCATAATAGAACTAACCCAAAAAAATTAATTCGATTCAGTTCAATTAATAAGGTGATAGCTATTAGACATCTGTCATTCACTATAAGAAAACTGACTATTAGCGACGACTGTTTACCATCGCTAATAGTCAATTTGCCGCTTCCCATTGTTAAAAAGCCGACAAAAATACCTCCATCATTAATTATCATTATTAGCAATGATAATTTTGCCATCGCTAATAATACTAATTAGCGATGGTGTTAACAACGGCAATACTGTCGCAAATATTTTTTAACTTTTTAATTAAAATTTTAAAAAAATATTAACGATGGCTTTGTTGCCACTAATATCGTTGCTAATAATTTTTTATTTTTTAAATTAAAATTTTTAAAAAAATTATTAGCGATAGCATAGCCATCGTTAATACTATCACTAATAATTTTAATTTTTTTAAAAAAAATTATAATTAAATTTTTTAAAACATACTTTAATCATAGTAACAAGCAATAATATCTTCTAAAGTTTGTTATAAATAAGATAATAATTATTTAATATAATCATAAATATAAAATTAATTATATTATATTAAAAATATAAATTATATAATTTTACATATAGATACTGCTTTACAAGCATCAAAATTGCATACACATTAAAAAATAAAAAATCATATAAGATCGTACTCATCATCCTCTTCACTCTCTTGTACGTCCTCTCCAGTAGCTGATGGATGAGAGTCGAATATTTCAGTATTTTATAATAAAAAAATAAAATATCATTAATAAATTTCGAAACAAAAGCAGATGTATCGATATAGAGATGTATATTTTGATATACTACTCTAGTTCTTGAACAGATTGTTTCAATAAGTTCTATTCGATGATATGGAGCTATAGACACCTCCGATCCATTATTTAGATGGTTAAATTAAATTTTTACTCTCTAGGTTCTATTTCTGAAGTATTAATAAGTTTCGATATGAAAGCGTAGATATCGATATGGAGGTATATATTTCGATATACTATTTCGCTTCTCGAACAGATTATTTCTACACATTTCATTCGATGAATAGAGGTATAGACATCCTCGACCTATCATTTGGATGGTTAGATTAAATTTTTACCTCTCAAATTTTATTTTTAAATTATTAATAAATTTTAATATGAAAATATATATATCGATATGGACGCATATATTTCGATATACCATTGAAATTCTCGAATAGATTATTTTTATATGTTCCATTCAATAATACAGAGCTATAGATACCCTCAGCCAATTGTTTGGATGGTTAGACTGAACTTTGACCTTCTAGATCTTTTCAAACTTAAATTTCAGTACGGAGGTATATCTTTCGATACACTCTTTCAATTAAATTTTTTTTACATATTTTATTTAATAATACGGAGCTATAGACACCTCCAGCCAATCAATTGGATGGTTAAATTAAATTTTTAGCCCCTAGATCCCTTTTTTCTGACTCAAGTCTAAATATGTGAAGCTTCTAAATGAAAAAATTTAAAACAAGTAAAACAGCTTACTAATAGAATTATCTGATGTGATGGTTGGGATAATGAGCTCAGCTGGTCATACAACTATGCATCTCGAAGAATCTTCACGACCGTGTACTTGATGGCATCTTGGAAGCTCTGAGATCGCTGGCTCAGAAGCCTCTGCACGATCTCCTCCACATACTGATCGCTCCAAGTCTGGGATGTCGGAGCCTGTGATAACATTGAAGAGTATCGAGCCATTAGAGGATCGAAGCTGTGGCCGACTCCTATGACCCGGCTCCTACTCACCCCTCCAGTAACCCTAAGCCATCCCTCAAGGTCAAGAAGGAGCTAAGTAAATGGATCATCACCATGCTACGAAACGACATACTCCATATAATCCACCTACATAGTTTAGAAATACATTAGTTCTAATATACATATCAGATTCTATAACAACTTAATAAATATCGTTTAAAATTCTTGCCATGATCTATCACAATTTAGAATCTCTGTAATCACCAGTCCTCCTAGACTAGTATGTGCCCTCCCATAACCATAGCTGACCTACTGGATGACCTAATTGCCGTGTCTACAATAAGTAATAAAATTAAATTAAATTAATTAAAGCATACACAAAAAAGTTTTTATAGTTCTAGTGAATAGTTTTGGTATAGATTTTTTATCAGTCTATCGACCACAACATGTGTGTCGACGGAGCCATCCGTGTGCCTGATCGGATCTTGCTGGACGGTCCAATTCTGTCAGGCCCTCTGCCACCTACTGGAGTACTCTTTGTTACTCCATTAGTCATAGAAGGCCTTCCATACATCAACCCACATCCAGTGATCCTGATAGGATCTCTGGTCTGATGGTGACTGAAAATCAAAATGCTTGATGTAGGACTGCCTAAGGCTATGTAGCCCATCTCTAACAAAATATCGAGTCGACTCGGCAGGCATACCAACCACAAAAATTTCAAAATTTCAGATCATATAAGCTTTATTTTTGCGGTTCTTCCTCTCAGTTCATGCAGGCACTCCTTCCACCATAGTCCTCTATAGTAGGATGGCCTTTACCATGGATTTTGAGGAGTACTAGACTGCTCAAAAAATAAACTACATCATACATATCATATATGCATGTAAATAAAATCATATCTTGATAGTATTGCATGAAACATCAATAAATCAAATCAATTTTATTTTTAATTTATTAGATATCAGATTTATGCATTTATGTTCATGTCAACAATCTGGTTCTGATACCACTGAAAGTTTGTAGGTAGTTTTGTGCATGTAATTCAAATTTTTTTTTGAATCTTAACGCAGTAGAATGAATCTAAATTAAACACTTCAATATAGCATACACTAGATCTAATGTAAAAACAACCTAAGTAAGGATCTTATGACTTTACATAACATGCATAATCTGAATCTAAAATCGAAAACATAGATCGTATACACAATATAGATCATATCTACTATGAAGTTGAGATCAGATCTCTATACCTAAGCGTGGGTGGATCTACACTGCAGCTGATAACCATGGATTTGTCAGGTTCTTTAAGGCACACAGCAGCCGCACAGACGAGATGCTAGCTTGGGGATGGGATCCCGGCTCAGGGACATGACCGCAGAGACGAGGGCATAGGGATGGGGCTACGGGAAGGCAGCGTGGGTCGGTACCGAGGGGTCGGGTCAGTGGGGCAAGGGCAGCAGGGTCAGGCAGCAGGCTAGCGAGGTCGGGGTGGCGGGGCTAGGGGTGGCAGGGTCAAGAGGCTGGGGTCAGTGGGGCAGGGGCTGTGGGGTCGGGCCGACAGTCTCTGGGAGGCGAGAGGTGATCGAGGAATCGAGGAGGTGAGAGGAGGCTAGGGGCTTGCGACTAGAGGCTCAGGGAGGTGGGAGGCGGCTGGGGGCTCGGAGAGATGGGAGGCAGTTGGGGGCTTAGGGAGGTGGAAGGCAATCGAGGGCTTGCGGTTGAGGGCTCGGGGAGGCGAGGGCGGTCGGGGTCTTGAGGAGGTGGCTGTGGGCTTGGGGAGGTGGCTGGGTGCTCGCAGTCAAGGGCTCGAGGATGCAGGAGGCGGTTGGGAGCTCGAGGAGGTGGGAGGCAATCGGGTGTTGGCGGTCGAGGGCTCAGGGAGGTGGAGGTGATCAATGGCTCGGAGAGACGGGCTGGGGATTGGGGAGGCGAGAGGCAGTTGGGGGCTCACGGTCAAGAGCTCAAGGTGGTGGCAGGTAGTCGGAGATTTAGGGAGGTAGGTCGAGGGCTCGGGGAGGCGATTGGGGGCTTGGAGAGGTGGGAGGCAGCCGACGGCTCACGATCAGGGGCTCGGGGAGTCGGGAAGCAGCCTGGGGCTCAGAGAGGCGGTCGAATGCTCACAACTGGGGGCTTAGGGAGGTGAGAGGCGGCTGGGTGCTCACAGCTGGGGGCTCGAGGAGGCGGAGGCAGGGGAAAGAGGGGGTGGGGGAAAACGAGGGGTGGTGGGAGGGCACACGGGAGAAAATGAGGGCATGCAGGGGAGGAAAATTTTTTTTATTTGTTTGGATAAACTATTAGCGATGATATTTTCCATCGCTAATGTCGTCGCTAATACTATTAGTGATGATATTTTTGTCTCTAATGCCATCGCTAATAGTTATAAATTTTTTTAAAATTTATAATTAAATATTTTAAAATCTATTTTAATCATAGTAATATATAAACTGCTGCTATATAATATATGACAGTGGTTGTGCAACCACCGTGATAGAAGTACAGTAATGTAATAATTTTGTTATGCAACCACTAATATAGAGGCAGAATATATTTTTTTTTATTTTTCTCTAAATATAGTATAATTTTAGAATAATGGTCCCATCTTCATCATTCATTATCTAAATAATTATCGTTAGATTATCATTACAAAAAATCATCTCGATTCAGTAGCCCTAGCTATATCAATTAATAAAATTTAATTTTTATGGTCCCAAATGATCGTATGATGATTTGATAGATAGAAATCACTAATAGATTTAAAAATTTACAAAGATGATCTCGATGATATTTATAGCATACCATCAAAATTTTATTTCGATCGGACATCATTGTCATATTCAATTTAGCATGAGATGATTTTGATCATTAAATGAAAAATGAGTGATCAAATTAAAGGCCAAACAACATCCGATTAAGATAATTTTTTAGATAAATAATCTTTACTATTACTTTAATTATTTGTATAGTGATGATCATAAAATCTAAACCGTGCACATATAAACCATCCATGTTAAGCAGATCTTACAAAAGCACAAGTATAATCACATAAAGATTTTAAGAATAAGCATCAAGAGATATATAGTTTTGGATTGTTCATATATACATAATTTAAATTTTATGATCACTACTATACAAATGATCAAAGTAGTAATAAAGATCATTTATCTAAAAGATTATCTTATAATCAAATACCGTTTAGCCTTTTGATTACTCATTTTTTATTTAACAACCAAAATCATCCCATTTTAAATTGACCATGATAATGATGTCTGATTGAAATAAAATTTTAATATTATGCTATGAATATTACTGAGATTATCATTATAAATTTTTGAATCCATCGGTGGTCTCTATCTATCAGATCATCATGCGATCGTTTATGACAGTCAAAATCAAATCTTATTGATCGACATAACTAAGACTATCAGATCAAGATAATTTTTTGTGATGATACTCTAATGATAATTATTTAGATAATAAATAGTGAAGATATATTTTAAATTTTAAAATTATATCATATTCAAAAAAAATAAAAAAAAATTATATTCTACATTCAGCATTACCGATGGCATATGTCGTCGCTAAAACTCTTCTTACCATTGCTAATAATTTTGATAAATAAAAAAAATTATTTTTTATGATGGTGTATACCGTCGCTAATAGTGTCGTCGCTAATTATTAGAGACGGCAATGCCATCGCTAATACTTTTTTCATCGTTGCTAATAATTTTAATAAATAATTTTTTTTTATGATAGTAAATTCCGTCGCTAATAGTGCCATCGCTAATAATCCTTCTCTAATACCATTTTCATTGTTGCTAAAACTACTATTAGCGATGGCAAAAATACCGTCACTAATAGTTATTGATAAAATAATTATTCACAATAGAAAAATTATCATCAATAATGCCATCACTAATACCCCTATTAGCGATGGCAAAAATCCATGTTCTTTCTTACCAACAACCAAAGGTTGGTTATTGGTTGTTAGGCTCTTCTTTCTCCCTCTTTTGTCCAAGTTTGAACATAGATTTTTCTCTCTCCTTTGTCTAAGAATTGGACATAATTCTTCAATCTCTAGCATAAAGATTTTGTACATTGATTTTTAAGAAGAAAAAGAAGAAAGTATTCTTCTCATGATCTTTAGTGTAGAGATCTTCATCCTCCTATTCTCTTCTTTCTCTCTAAGAGGATCTTGAGAGAAAAAAAAATTTAACTATCAAGATACGATCTCTGCAAGAAAACTAGCACCCCGATGAGATCAAAAAGCTTCTGATCAAATCGAGGTCTTATATGGATATCCATAGAGGTCGGACGTTTGTGCGATTTTAAGAGACCTTCGAAAGATATCTACAATCATCAATTCATGGTGTAGATCGACCCACACCAAGGTATGAAGATTAGATATTTTCTATTTATTCTTTTCTATTTGATTTCTATATCTAAATCCTATCTCACGTATGTAGATCTTATTTTATGATTTTTAAATTTGATCTCATGTATACTTAAATTAGATTTAATTTGAATTTTTTAATTTTTACTACGTACTTATTTTGAAAAATTTTTGTATGTATGGAACCATGAAATCTCAACAAGAACTACCTCCAGAGGAAGAGAGCGTTGGTGAGAGACTTTGCCATATACAACTCCTTAAGCTTCGACTACAGTATCATCGGAGAAATCTCACCAAGCACATAGATCACCACCTCATTCGCTAGGTACAAACAGAACGTACTTACCGCTTGCATCTAGAGCCACCTCTAATCCTACATCTCTATGACAGTCGGCTTCTCCTTATACAAGAGAGCAACGATCAACCCTTGCTGGATGAGCATGTCCTTCATCCTTACCTATCACAAGGAGAAATTGCGCTTTCCATTAAATCTGTTGATCTTCATCTTTATTGAGTCTATCTTCTCCATCTTCAATCTTGCTCACGACTGCCGCAATCTGTGTCTTGGTATCGCCTCGCTCTGATATCACTTGTTAGGGATATCTGGTCAGGACACTACCTCCACAGGATCTTTTCGATACCACGTATCGTAGCAGGAAGAAAAAATAAAATAAAATAGAAATACAATCAAATACGTGGATTAGCTAAAAGGCTCGCCTCCACGGGACATACAAGCTTCACTATGAAAAAGAGAAAATTATAAGAGGAGATTACACCCTCAACTCTTATACACTCAATCTCTTCCTCACAAGAAGCTCTCCCTCGCAAAAGCTCTCTTTCTAGGAAGATCTCCTTAAACTCCTGAAGCAACCGCTGTCTGCTGCCTAACAATCTATTTGAAGCACCCTGCTTCTGCTCTTTGTCGGTGCCTCTTGATCTGCTGCTACTGTGGGTCTTCTGCCGAACAACCAAAGGAACCTGTGCAACACAGCCACTATTTTGCCACAGGCCTATTTATAGTCTCCGATCGAGCTCAATCCCGATTCCAAAGTGAATCAGGCTTCCTAACAGCACCAAACAATTTTCTGAGCCATCATATCAAGATCGGCAATGCTCCAAGCCATTCGATCGTGCAAAACTGGAGTCTCCGGTCCATCGAAACCCCATGAGTTGCGAGAAACACTTATGAAACCATATTCCAGTCCATGTGGACCATAAGAAACTCAGGGGCAATGCCTGCCCGATCCACGTGGTTCCCCATGGACCGTTGGTCCTTGCACCGCATGTGAACCGTGTGGGAAAATCATATGAACCGTTGGTCGTTGCCTGCGCGTGCCCGCCCAGGCCTGGGCCATGCATCATGCACGCCCGCATGTCTGCATGTTAGGCCGTGCGCTCGCGGCTGTCCCATACATCGTCGTGTGTGCCTGCTCCATCCGTCGGCCTCTGCCGGCCTCCGCCACTTCGTAAGCTGTGCCATCTTGTATCGAGCGTATCTTTTTTATCCGATCTCCATTTAGACTGATCTTAGGCTCGTTGGACTCTGCTCATCGTTGCGGACCTCACTGTGGGTTCATTATAGATCAAATCTCGAGACGTCAAATCCTAACATAACGCTACTTCATATAAGTATCAGTGGTTGCTACATGGGGCTTTTGATGAGAGAAAATCATAAGAATCATATCTAAAGATAATATTAAAATTGTTCAGATGGTTTAGAAGCTAAATTTTAATTGTTTATATTTTAAATTTTTTTTAAAAAAATCTATCTTAATTCAAAAATCAAAATCATAATTTATCTCTCAATCTTCTTTATTCGCATGTTGACTTATCATCGTGGAAGAGATAATGGGTTGCTGAGGTGTGACTTTGAACTAGGTGCATAGTCTGGGCCCAAGCATAGGGGTTGTATCTATAGCTAAGAAGAATTCACCTTCCTTTGTGCGAATCCAATGGTGGATCATGGAATCTTCACTTCAAGAGCCATGCTGTCTGATGAATAAGAGAGTTCGGAGTGCTTTGAGATCCGCATGGAGTGCAATCAAATGGACAGTATCGCGAAAGTATATCAACCATTCTTTCGTCGGAAAGATACAACCCAAACCTGTTTGTCAATTCTTAAATGACGTTTCTACATCGCTATTGGCTTAAAGAAAGATAGTTTTGCTGTTTGCATTATATTGCGCAAAACAACCAACAATACATGGAAGTTAATGGTTGTCGTGTGTCCAGAAGTCAGACGTCGGTTCTCTCGGTCAAGGGCCACTTGCATTTGTGCTGCCGTCGTTGGTGGCGCGCACGCAAGGCACCCAATAATATCTTGCGCAGAAGGAGAATTATTAGATAAACTCGTTTTAGGACATAGACAAAACCAATAAAAGTGTTGCTTATTAATTTATTTTTTATTAATAATTAAGAGAATCATTAATGATTCGAAATTTTTTATTGGATCCGAGATGAAGAGATGAATCATATTTTTAATTAAAAAAATAAAATCTACTATATTTTAATAAGATCTCCACTGACTGTACGTCTGAAGAGGTAAAAATATGAGATCCACCGTGATAGTGGGCCCACCGAAAGACTTCCAAATGAGTGAGAAAGCTTTTTCCCCGCGATGGACTCCACTCCTATGTGGATCCCATCTTTTCCTATCTTCTCAGCTATGATTTAATTCAGAATACGATGGACTCCATTTTTTTTTTTATTCAAAACATGGTCCAGCCTTTCAACTCATGACCAAGAAAAACATTCAAATCATTAATAATTTTTATTAAATTATAGTTAGTCATTATTAAAAAATCAGCTGATATTTGTGGCTTTTATTGACTTTACCTGTGTCCTATGAATCTACCTAATAATTTCTTATATAGAAGGATGTGGTTGGTGATACGCCAGTCTCTTGGCCATTTACCGAGAAAGTGATCTTTAGCCATGCAAGCTAAACGATTGCATATCAAAAATATTTATGGTTTGGTTCAGATCAATATAAAATTAATCTTTAAAACAAATCAGTTTGAATCAATTATGGACTATTGAGCGTCTATCAAATAAATAATTAGTTTATGGGATAGATTAATTGGCTACCACCTGTTTTAAGTTCTAATCATGCTAAATGAGCAGCTTAAGGAATAGGCTAGATGAATAGTTTATGGATAAGACTCCAATATTTTACACACACGCGCACGCATGCACACATATGGAGACATATACACATATATGGATCGGTTCGGTTTAAATCAGATTTTTAAAAAATTAAACCAAAGTTGTACTAGTTTTTAGTTTTGGAAATTGTTAAATCAAAACCAAATGAAACTTGAAATAAATCCAATCCAAATTAAAGTAAAATTAGCTGTTCGAATCAAATTTACGATTTAACCAGTTTGATTGTATACCCTACAAATGGTGGAAATTTTGAACTGTATTCCTAGCATCATGCCCATACCATACATGCTACTTAGCTTTGCCTTGACACCAATTATTGTGAAGCTCCGGAGGGGCAGTGTGAATCATCTCTACTTCGGTATGGTACTGGATAGGACCAATTGATCAATTATGGTCGTCCATGTATGACGGAATGGTTATGAATACATAGGACTTACATGTAAGTTGGATCAAGAATCTTGGAAAAGATGCATGATTTAGACCTAGAGGCCAGTTCTTCCTAGCCGGGCCGGTCACCTTAGTCCTAGTAGCATGGATGGGAAGATTGGATGAGCAGTGTACCTCCACCATGCAAATCCCATTTTGGGCTTTCAGACTTCGCCCAGGGGCCGCAAATATAAAGGGGTAGCCCCGCTGTTTTGTTGCAAAATTAGTTGGACGGTATGTCATGGGGAATCACAACAATCCCCAATACTGAATCGGACGCACTTGGTAGATAGTAAGGTGCCCTGTCTTCTTTCCTTTTATTCTTTCGTCTATAGGTTGTTTTGAATTTTAAGCTTAAAAACGTTGTGATCATTTGGAATTTCTAAAACCTGGACTAGGAAATTATGGTATGGGATTGTATCAGTGGGATTAAGGTTTATTTGCTGCTGTCATGCCAACCAATCCGACTAACTAACCTGTAATAAATGAGTGTCCGTCGGTGATTATCATAATTAGGCTGGTTGTGGGTGGGGGCACAGTCACAAATGGGTTATGTGTCGTTCTGTTGCTTAGATTTGACGGGTCATGAGTGAGAAACGGATCTCCCGATAATAAATGTGGCATCTCGTTACGGTTGGTAGGATAATGGGTGGTGTAGGATTGATCCAACATCTGCAATCTAGATTTAATCCGCATAGATTAAAAATTAAATAGCAAATTTGATCATTTTATTAAATAAATAATTTGATCCAATCCATAATGAATTAAAATAAATTTAATAAGTTAAAAGGCCACATATTTTCACCTCTATTTCTCATGTTCAAGAAACACCCCATCATGGATTCGGAGTTTGGATCCCAACTGCCGGGCCAACTCAAGTCACGATTTCAATGGAAATTATAGATGAAGAATTTTCCTTTCATTTTAAGCATTTCATCCATTTGTATTTAGGTTGTATCTTTCGAACAAAAGGATAGTTGGTCTTTTTTCACGACATCAACTATTAGATCATGCTAGACACAGATCTCAAAGCAAGCGGAAGTATTTCATTCATCCATCTGCACATATTTTGATCCAACTATTATGCATTCAGATGGTGGATTCATGTGAAGGAAGATGAATGCTTCTTTCATGCAAAAGGTATAATATTCATCCCTCCACAAACTTTAGTGCGGAGGCGTGCTCCATGCCTTGAAATGATCATCTCCCTGAACTGCACTCGCCAGATGAGTCCAAGTAGGATGCATGGAGAGGTTGGGCCACCATCGTGTTCATAAATCATAGAAGAGAAAGTAAAAATGTAATGAAGAAACTGCACACGAAAAAGCGAGAAGTCTAATAACAACAAGTTTGAATGAAATGGATCAATGTTGAGGAAGGCAGGACCACTTCAGTTAAGTAAGCTCCTAATAAGTGCATTTACACCAAATCAAATAAATCCAAAATGATGGATAGATCTTGAATCCAAAGATGCAAATGATTCAAGCTTATTTCCATAAAAAAATCCTCTCCTAAAAATAGATAGACTAGATTTGTCTCTCCTTTTCTTTCATTTTTTTAAAAATCTGCTTTGAATCAAATAGTAGAAGCTATATGGAATAAAAATTCCATTATGTATGTATGTATGTATGTATGAAGAGAAAGAGAGAGAGAGAGAGAGAGAGAGAGAGACTTGGCTGTGCTCAAATGGTTCTCTACTCTAATCCGTTGTGCTATATATCAGACGATAGAGATCTCATATCAATGATCCAAGCTATTAGATATAATATATTATCTTTAAACTGCCTATACACCAAAAATCTCTATATATATATATATATATATATATATATATATATATATATATATATATATATATATACACACACACACACACACACACACACACACACACATGTGTGAGCAATTTAAAGGATATAGATTGCATCCTATTGCTGCAAAGCTCCAAAGGATAGATGACGAAATCGATCCAGGATCAAGCTGGAACACTCCCGAGGAAAATTTGATGAAGTCTAAAGGAAATCCTACAAAAGAAGTCCCACGATCGGTGGGGTACCCTCTAGTTTAGGATCCTTCAATGCTTAAATTAGTTGAGGCCTTAAGAACAGATAATGAAAATAGAAAAATAGAAAGACAAAAAGAGGGATCTTGAATGAGTAGAATGATGACTCTTGCTCTCTTCAGTGGAGGAGCTAAAAATGATTCAGCAGAGTCTCAGCTCTATGAGTTCTAACTTACCTTATGAAGGATACCCTATTCCTTTTTATATAGAGGAGACTTGCTCAAGCCGTTAGGAGAATTTGTTAAGCTATTAGTTTGTCATAATAGAATAGCCAACTCTATAAAGATTGTGGATTGTTTGCCCACATGGTGATTAGCTGTAGTATAGCTGAAAGACAGCTGATATAGACCTAGATGACAATTGCAAGATAACTATCTGTGTTTTAGGGCTACATCGGTACCTGACTGATGTGATTTGATGTAAGTCAGCAATTAGTTGAACTAAGTATTATATGCCATCTGTGTCTTAGGGTCATATCGGCTTTTGATCGATGTAATTCACTGTAGATCAGTAACAAGCTGAGGTGAGCATTATACAAAAATCAGTTTTGACCAAGTTAGATCGACAAAATGATGAATTGAAAGTTGAAACAGATCGATAATTAGCCGACTTGACCTAGAAGAATACGTATGATTCAAATAATTCTGCTGTTGCCATGTGGCCGGATGATGAGTTCGGATTATATGCACCAACACATCCAATGGCTCAATTTATCGATTGGGGTTCTCATGATCCTATTCAAAAAGGTGTAGTTCCATGGTTCATAGTTCAATTAATTGCTATATGGTTATAGTGGTTCTAATATATTACAACCAGCTCTTTCCCTTCATGTATATTGGTTTGCCCCTGTAAGATATGAAGATTCTAAAATAATGTTGGATGCCACTGGTGGAGAAGATGAATGCTAGACTTATAGCATAGAAAAGGAGACTGCTTTCTAGGAGAGGTAGAGTCACTCTTATCCACTTTATTCTGTCAGCATTCTCTTCCTACCTAATGTTCATCTTCAAACTCTTGAGATGGGGGCGGTCAAAAGAATTGATGAGATAAGAAGAGCTTTTATTTAGAAATGAAAATACAATGTTAGCGGATTTCATTGTCTGATGAGTGGGGATAGCGTTTGCTGCTCAAAGGAAGAAGGTCTTAGAATCAACAATATTAGGAATATGAACCTTTGTTTGTTTGCTAAGCAGGCATGGAAACTATCGTCGCATTCGACAAGGATCTCACAACATTTTAGCATTCACAGGTTTTTGATTGAAAAATGCAATCATGTTGGATTTTCGGACTATGTTTAGATTAGCCTCTTTTCTTTATGTCTCTTGTTTAATAATATGTTTTCTAGAGCTATTAAAGTCGATGTTTCAATAGCCTCTCAGTGACGTTGGAGAAATCTCGATTAGAACATTAAGATGGGTCCTCTTGCTCAGTATCAAATGACCCAGCCTGACAGCCTGCATTACCTGTTGGCCCACTTTACAGAGTGGATCTTTTACTGTGGATTCCTATTACAAATTTCTTAGCAGCGTTGGTCTATTTTGTCCTTACAATAGTGTCACATGGAAAGCGGCAGTGCTTAAGAAAATCAAAGTATTTGTTTCGTTGGCATTGAAGGACTGGCTTCACATAGGAGAGGTGATTGCCATTGCCAAGAAAGGATGGTCGGCGAGTTCAGGTTGTGTGGTTCTAGCTATAATCCATGGCAACTTGTGATGGCGATTCTTTGGCATGCGTGGCAGGAGAGGAATAGGTGAATTTTTCTCAGGAAGAAAATATCGATCTGTTCACTCCGTTCCTCTAAAGGTTCTCCATTCATTTCAGCTTGAAAGCCATCTTGCCGGCTGGTCACCCTTGATCCAAGCACCGATGTAATTTTTTTTGACCTTGCTGCCCATCTTTTTCTTCTATTATTCTCTATACATTCTGCTCTTGACCTTCGTAATATGCTTTTAATTCAATAAATTGGGGGAGGAATCTTCTTCCGGATGAAGTTCCTATTCGAATTTTGACTGCAGTTGTGCTGGGCAGGCTAGCTTTTTGCTGGAGCCTCGAGAAATTGATTGGACGGGACAGTACGTCAAGTTGGGCTACAGGTTTTTGTATCGTGGGATTGGGCCTTTTGTTTCGTTGGGTGAGTTTTCTTGGGCTGGGCCAGAGATTTCTCCTCCTTTGTTTTATCCCTTTTATTGCTTCTTATTCTTTCAGTTTTTCTTTTTCTCTTGTGTCATTTTATGTAATGAAAGGTGAGATAGCCTGCCACCTTCTAGCTCAGAAGAATACTTAATCATCTCATCTATACTGTGATTGACATGGGGGTAGCAATTTTAGCCAACCTATCGGATATCCAATCCAATCTGATCTAAATGAGATAGATTTTATCCAATCCGATTAGAACCCGGTATGGATGTAGGTTCTAGAAAAAAATCCAAAGTAGATTTAGATTGGATACGGATGATGATATATCCCAATCCAAATCCTACCTGATATAATTTTAATATATATCCATCATTTAAAATTATAAACGAATGATGATATATCCCAACCCAAATCCTACCCAATATAACCTTAATATATATCCATCATTTAAAATTATAATAATTTTATATTATTTACATGTACCCGATCTAATCTGATCCGATCTGATCAAACCCTCTTATATACCCAACCTGACTCAATCAAACCCGCATATCTACCTAATTTGACCGGACTCAACCCAATGCAGATGTGAGCATGGGATTTTTACTATGGAGCGAGTATGGGTATGGGCCATTCGAATCCTAAAACAATGTCATAGAGATCATACAAAATCTAAATAATAAGCAAATCTACAAGGATACGGAAAGAATTATAAAAATTCAATTACATCTATCAAACCCAAACCAATCCATCATCACTGAATAAGGTCCACAAAATTGAATATTTATTTGGTATCAGAAGATCAACTAACTAATTAACTATTAACTTCATCACTCGAAACTCTACGTCCAATTCAATCGATGCTATGCAACCTGCAACTCTGAAAGAAAAAGAGATTGTGAGCTTTACAACTCACTAAAAATCTTTTACATGCACACCAGCATGAATATGAAATATCTTTAAGTTAATATTTAGTCAATAAGGGAGTAGTAAAATTCATGCATCAATAATTTTAATAATGCTCAACATATCAATACGTATGCTATAAAACAAACATATAAGCCATGCCAATATATATATATCAAGTCTAATCATATAACTACTCAGTTGCATACATATCAGCATACAAAAAACTTGAGATATATGTGATTTATAAGCAATAATTCGATTCAACAATATTCTAATGAAATTACTTTTCATTATATGATTAACATGTTGGATCATGACCATATTATCACTCTAAAATTGGATTAGATCCACTCATGCTTCGGCCCACAGTAGGCCAAACATACATCATATTTCCATCCGTAGCCAGCATGCAATCACATCTCAACTTGCAGCTGACATCACAAGTATTATATTTCACATATGCCGACTAGTGCAGATATCATTCAGTCAGATACGGTTTATTATCTTAATTTGATTTTAGCACTGGACTAGTCACAACTATGCTCCAGTCTGTGGCAAGCCAAATACACACCATACTTCTATCCATGACTGGCAACCATAAATCATATCTCAATCCATGGCTGATATGTCATATTTCACATATGGCTAACTGATCCACATGCTCCTCTTTTTTTCACTCTCACAATTATGTAATTAATGTTTGTTCTTCTAGTATTAAACTAACTACAACTATACTTCAACCCGTGATAGGCCAAATACAATGCTACATCCCAGTCTAAGCCACCCACATCCTATCAATTATATTAAATCATGATTTTTTTCTTATTCAATCTAATATATATAACTAAACACCAATTAATCACGAACCATACAACATCAATCCATTAATATGATACACGAGTTGATATATATATATATATAACAATCGTATAGGTATAATTATAAATAAAATTTTTCATAATAATGTAGGTGATTGTATCAAAAAATCCTTATCTTTCTTGATGATAGACCCAAGTATGGTGAATATCGACTTGCTCCTTGGTTTACCAATTTGGAGATAGAGAATTTGACATAATACTATCTTACCCCGAAAATTGCTCACCTATAGAGCCAATTTGACCTCAAAGATATGCATTATAAACATTCAAGATCTCTAATGAAGATTATACAAATTCAGATAAATACAATATTAGCCCAAAAACCTGATCACACAACACGGTCTGAGACCCCTCCTAGGGCCAATCCAAATCTAGAGATATCATGACCCATGGTTGGTTTCTTAAATTATTGATAGAAAAAGGTGTTGATGAGAAGAAAGGAAAGAGAGAGGAAAAAGAGTTTTTTCTTATTAACTTTTTCTTATCTCTCTCTTTTATATCTTCTCTTCTTGAAAAAATAGAGAAAGTAGAAGGCTTTAAGACAGACTACCCCCTATTATGACGATCCCCAGTACTGGCGGCTAGGTCCAATGCTAGTAGATCCAATGACTCTGGCCCATGGCCATCTAAGCATGGCCCATATTCGATAATAATGATCGATGCGGCAAAAAAGAATAAATAGAGGATGCCCATCTATCATGAAATCTGATGACTAATCACTCCAATCTAGTCGGTAGTGGTAGCATTCGCACCATAAAAGAGAAGAGAAAAAAGATCAAAAGTCTTTACCTCAGCTTTGATGAGATCTCGGGGTTGGATTGACGGAAAGGGAGGGGTTGAAGATAGATTTTTATAGCCAAATTCCAAGTTTAATAAAGTGAAATGGAGTCCTGATTCCCTCCATCCACCAGAATCGGAAGAAGTCGGACTCCTTCAAGGATTCTGATTCTTTCCATCTTTTTTTTTTTTTCCAGTTTTTTTCCCATGCTTTAAAACTTACATGGAGGAAATTTTAGGGCTGTGGTGTCTTTTGGGCCAATCAATGGTTCGGGCCCTTACATTGCATTTCCAGAGAACCTCTTGCAGCAGCCCATAGATGTGATGTTTGTTCAAAGTAAGAAATCAAACATAGCTCGGGATGGAAAGATAGAGGAGGAAACATGGTAGTGTATGTGCATATTGTTTTGCGGTTGGACTAGTCCATCATTGAGCTAGTGGACCTGGTGCAACCAATAAATTTTGGAAAGTTCATGATACATGGATTAACGGTGGTCCACTGTCATGCAACGCATGGTATACTATGACCAGCTAATCAAGGTCCATCATTTCGACATTGAACAAATTGGACAGCAGATAACATCTGATCTTGCAGTGATGAAGCTCTTCCAACTACACTTGGGGGTATTTGGTTCGTAGTCGGAATCAAAATAGGAATGGGAATCGGAATGATTTGGAATCGAAATCAGAATGGCCAAATTCCCCGAAGCGTTTGGTTCGTAACCGGAATCGAAATCGGAATCAAAGTCGGAATAAAAAATTGAATCCATAGAGGAGAGTAGGAATTGAGTCCTATATAGATTGAGCCATTCCCATTCTATCCCGGAATCGGAATGAGACTCCTCCCAATCAAACGGTTGGAATGGGAGTCACCCATTCCGATTCCGATTTCAGACCCCCACTCCCTCCAACCAACCCCCTTGGTGTTTAGAAGTCTCTTAGATATATTCCTATTTCTTGATGCTTATTTTTTCAATAATGGGGACTAGAGAGCATCAGCGTATCACGACAATTGAGGATCGTAGGTAGCTGCTGGACTCAAATGTTCAAACTAATAGTTCCCCAACTGGGCTTGGACCAAGTTGATGGGGGCTCATGTAGTCCACGTTTGCTGTCTCATCTAAATTCCAGCAAAGCTGCTGTCTAAACTACTATATGACCAGTAGGCTTTCTAGGATTTAGATGAGATAGCTACAAGATATCAAATTTCAAGATTGTAACTTTGCTGGAATTCCCCGGTTCCAATGAAAACTGTCCCCATTTGGAAATTAATAAGCTATGCCAACTTGCTCAAGTTCTCAAAGTCGCTACTTTTATCAACGGGGAAGAAAGTTGCTACCGTGTTGCATTTTACAATGGGCCCATAGCCTTTCAAGGTCAACAGTCTCTATTTGAGCACTTCTTCTTTTAAAATTTAGACGATTTATAGTCCTGCCATCTTTTGGCTGAATGATACTTTGTATTCTTAGCTTTTTTTTTCCATTATTAATAAAAAATTATCCAAATCATGTTGTAAACAGACAAGTAGAATAACGAAATAAGAAGGAAAAAGAGAAAAACGGAAGAAAAAGAGAAGAATAAGAGCACATAATTTTTATATGGTTTAGTTTATTAACCCATGTGCATGGGCAAAAAAGATGCAAAAGCTTCATTATAATAAGAAATAAAGATAATAGACCATAACATTTCCTCACAAACCTGAGGCCCCCAATACACCTAATCTTTTGGATGCTTAATTGCTCTCTTCCCATGGGATTACAAAAGATATATATATAAATAAGCTGATTTAGATTCAAACTGATATTTCTATAATAATCATATAATTAGTGTCATAAGTCAATTTAAACTTACACTGATGCCTAAAGTCAATTTAAATTCAATCTTTTAAACTTGTAAACTCAAAACGTACTCAACACACTCAAAGCCTGTTTAGATGTATAAGCCCAAAATCTCATGGGATTCGTGGGTTGAATCAACACAACCAATTAAATTGGGCAAGATTAAGCTTATTTTTATAAATACCCAAAGAAATACCACTCTAATAATTCTTTGGATTCTTACAAATATAGACTTAATGCAGTCTACCTTATCAAGTTGTCTCGATCCAACCCATGAATTCTATCAGATTTTGGGTTGAAATATCCAAACAAGCCCTTAATATAGCAAACTGCCAAAAATGGACCACTGATTTGTGATACAACACCTGAGATACAGGACTTGAGATAGTTGAGGACGACGAAGTTGTTCCATCAAAGTAATGCATAGTCATTGAAAGACCGAGAACTTTCATAGTTTGTTTCTGGTATGAGAAACTTTACGACCTCCATCTAATAGTCAACGACCTTCTACTATTGTAACTGATAATTTATTTATACTATCCAATTCTTTCTTGCTTTTTGATGACTCGACTTCAGAGGATGCTCTTGTTGGAAAAAAGCCAGGATGTTTTGGATCTGGCAAGGATGCATTTTTGCTGCCCAACATCAGTACCACAGAGGACATTGTCGGTCTGTCTTTTGGATGTTCTTGAACGCACAATAAGCCAACCTTTAAACAGTTCAAGACTTCCACCATGGAAATTGAATTACTGATTGATTCATCTACTAGTTTCAAGCAATTACCTTCCATCCATAAACTCCATGCCTGAAAAAAATATTACATCGCTATCATGATTTAAAGAAAAAAAATAGGAATATATGAATAGGATTTACTGTTCTTTTCCCAATCTTACATGTGCTAGAAGGTTTCCTTCATGCTCGGATATGGAAACCCCTCTATTCTTCTTGCCACTAATGATTTCAAGTACTAAGACACCAAAGCTAAAAACATCAGATTTCACTGAGAAGACACCATCCATGGCATACTCAGGAGACATGTATCCACTGCATTTATCATTAAGGTGGTTACAATTTTTTTCTGAAGAATAAATATCTCAATAATGAAAGGTAAATAATACTTACTATGTCCCCACAACTCTTTGAGTATTTAGTGTCGTCTCGTCCCCTCTAAATATTCTTGCCAAGCCAAAGTCTGATATTTTAGGATTCATATCTTCATCAAGAAGAATGTTGCTAGCTTTGAGATCCCTATGAATAATTCTAAGTCTAGAGTCTCGGTGTAGATAGAGAAGACCCTGAGCAATTCCTTCAATAATGTTGTAGCGGGTTTGCCAATCCAATAATGCAGCTTTATCTTTATCTGCCCAATGTTTGCTTTATGTTAGCCTTGCTTGCATCAATAATAAAGAAATGAAATATCTATCCACCTCAGTTTGATTTTTTTTTTTTAAATTGGTAGCAAATAAATCAAGCTTACACACCCGTTTAGCTTGTGAGTAAAACAAATTCTAACAAATATACTACTTAGAGTTTTTTTTTCTTTTCTTTTTTTTTGAAAGGAAAATATGCTAGTTAGAGTTAAAACCTGGCATTTACTTTTCTTCAAAGATTGATTACAATATGGCAATAGATTCAGAAGAATAATATGACATACTTAAGCTCCATGAAGTTGGCTACCTCCACAAGGCCAGCCACACTCTAATTGTCATGACTCAGACCTTTTAATTTTAGTTTAGAACGTGTCGTTTTGAGTGACCCTACTTAAAAGTTCATTTTCATATGATCAGTGTGCCCAACTATAGTGTCTTGATTTCCAGTAATCTTCCATTTTACCAGCAAAAGTGAGTTATTGATTCAAGGCAAAGGTTGGTATTTATTGAGCAAAATATTTTCTTGAACTCTTGAACTAAATATTACAAGGTATAATTATACTGTGATTTTCTTAATTTAATAAAGGACAGGAGACAAAGACAAAGAAGAGGGCAGAAGATTAACAAACCAAATAGGAAGGTGTCCAAGCTTTTATTAGGCATGTATTCATATACCAGCATCCTTTCCTCTCCCTGAGTGCAGCAACCTAGAAGCCGAACTAGATTTCGATGCTGAAGCTCGGCAATCAGCATCACTTCATTCATGAATTCATCAATGCCCTGCGCTGAAGTCTTTGAAAGCCTCTTCACGGCTATTTCTTGTTCCTCCCCAAGCTTTCCCTGAATTCACCGCATTCAGCATTGCTATACTTAAAAGAGTACTAAATCTAGAGGCAATATCAAACATTCAAAAGCCCTGAACGCAACATTGTGATTAGCACCCTACATCGACTGGGACCTACAAAGTGACATCGTACTAAACTCAGTTAGTAAACTAAGAAAATACCTGGTACACGGGGCCGAAGCCACCTTCTCCAAGCTTGTTTTTGATTGAGAAATTGTTGGTCGCTGCAATGATTGTCCCCAAATCAAATAAAGGAAGCTCCCAGTCCTTGCCTTCCTTGCATTTGTTGTTGCGGTGACCAGCGAAGGGAATGGCACCTAAGGAAGCTTTGCAGTAATCACAAATAATAAGTAATAACCACTCATGATGTTATGGTTACATATTATGAGGTGGACTAATTTTACCTGCTCTTCTCCTCTTTATCCAAGTGCAAATACCCACCGAAACAAACAGTAGAATCCCCACAACAAAGCCCACCACAATCCCAGCTATGGTACGTGAATGTGAGTGATCTGATCCTGGACCTGAAACATAATTAGGACCGTCATATAAGTGCATGATAAGCCTTTCTTTGTTTTCCGTTTTGGTTCTTCAGGAACTTTTTTTGTTTTTAGAGCATCAATAAGTCCCACATATAAATTGGAATGAATATTGGTTGCTCGACTTAGCCTGAGTTTGAAATGGGTGAGACCAAATTATCAATTATTTGGTTTGAGTTTGGGATTTTTACAAAACTTTTAAATGGGGACAAGACTGAAAGTTATAATTTGAGGCTAAAGCATCATGTTTTGAGCGACCCTACTTAAAGGTTCCTTTCAGATGAGTCTTCGTGGCCCAAAATGTCTAGGACTCTAAATCTAACTCCAAACTTGGTCAGAATTTACTCAAGCCTAGCCTGTGGTCCATTCGGAAGGCATTCCAGCCCGACGTGCCTATGGGTAGCCTGGACCCGCTTCCAGTCCTACCATGTATAGTTGGATGTAGGATTATTCTATGGGTATAATAAGAGCTGTGTGTAAAGGTAAGAAAAAGAGTTTCTATTAGGATTTAAATGGGAAACGTGATTGTTTTAAAAATATAAATAAATAAAAATGCTACTGTAAGAGTCTTAGTGTAAAACTATGAAATATAAAAAATTCATTCGAGCAATCATATATTTTGGAACATGTTTAGCTGTTCATGGGCAAAAACAGGACCTAGTCCATCTGCAATCCATGCAAGGGAAGACATGATTCATACCCTACTACAAATAGGGCTGGAAATAGGTCTAGCCAAGTGAGGCCCATCGAGCCAGGCCGACTGCAGGTTGGCTATGGGCAAGGCTTAAAAGAGCTCATATCATATTTGGGCTTAAATATAGAAGCCGTTTATTTTTCAAACAAAACTTGAGTGGCTAGGCCCAACTTGAGTCCAATTTTCAAAAAGGCCCGAAATGGAGCCAAAATTCAAGGCTATCATCCTCAATGTATAGTCATTCAGTCCGACAAAAAATTATCACATGGTCCAAGTTCAGTCCACCAATCCAAATCTCAGGGCATAAATGCGGCGGATAACATGCACCCTGTTGGTGCAAAAATCTACTTGCGCCGGAGAAGCTGGAGTCGGAGAAGTCGCGGTCGCCGCCGGGAACTGCAAAGGAAGTCTAAACCGGAGGTGGGATTGCTCCGGCAAGATCCTCCGACGCTCAAGTCAGTTCTCTGCCTCAACAAGAATGGAGTGCTCGAACGGAGAATTTAGCAGAGTTTTGAGATAAGAAATGAGCTTATAGGATAACGTATCTGGGTCCCCCTTTTATAGGCGGAGGAGGTAACGGATTGATGGCGACGTTTGTAACCGTCTGGTAGTGGGCCGCTCATAGTCAGGGGGACTTTATTGCGAAGGGTAGTGGAGCGGAATCGTGGCTACCGCCGTAGCTCGCCACGTGGAATCAGTTGCGAGGAGTGGAGCAGGATCGTGGCCGTTATTGCGGCCTGCCATGAAATAGTGGAGTCACGCAACACCTGCCGCAGGGAGCGGAGCAGAATCATGACCGTTGATACAGCCTGTCAGAGAGTAATGGGGTCGCGCAGGGTCCGCCGCAGAGAGTGGAGCAGGGCTGCGACCGTTACTGTGGCCTGTCAGGGAGTGGTGGAGCTGCGCGGAATCCGCCGTAGGAAATGTAGCAAAATCGTGGCCGTGATTGTGGCCTGGGAGTGCTGATCTGTCGGCTGAAGTTCGACAGTGGTCGGAGTCCGGCCACCGTAGAGGTCCGGACGAAGACTGTCTGCAGCCGTTGGAACTGAGGACGGAGCCCGGCTCCCGTAGGAGTCCGGGCGAAGTCTTCCTGCAATCAAGGTTAAAGGCGAAGTCCGGCTCCCGTCGGAGTCCGGACAAGGCTTACCAGCAGTTAACGTTGAGGACGAAGTCCGGCTCCCGTGGGAGTCCGGGCGAAGTTTTCCTGCAGTCAAGGTTAAAGGCGAAGTCCGGCTCCCGTAGGAGTCCGGACGGGGCTTACCAGCAGTTGACGCTGAGGACGGAGCCCGGCTCCCGTAGGAGTCCGGGCGGAGCTGTCTTGTAGTCGATGTCGGGGGCGGAGCCCGGCTTCCGTAGGAGTCCGGGCGGAGTCTGCTTGCGGCTGAAGTTGTTGGTGTCGAAGATGAAGCCCGGCTCCCATAAGAGTCCGGGCGGAGTCTCCCTGCAATTAAAGTCAGAGGGGAGGTCCGGCTCCCGTAGGAGTCCGAACGAGGCCTACCGGCGGTTGATGCTGAGGACGGAGCCCGGCTCCCGTAGGAGTCCGGGCGGAGCTGTCCTGTAGTCGATGTCGGCGGCGGAGCCCGACTCCCGTAGGAGTCCGGGCGGAGTCTGCTCGTAGCTGTTGGAGTTGTCGGTGACGGAGCCCGGCTCCCGTAGGAGTCCGGGCGGAGTTGTCATGTAGTCGATTCCACTGAGGACTTCGGCTGTGGGTATTTTATACCCAACACTAGTCCCCCTACTTTCGAGTTTGAATCTCGAACGTAGGAAGTACAGAGGGATGGGCACAGCCGAAGCCGTCCCCTCGCATCCTGTGCACTGCCGCCCCCAAATATTTTGGCATTTAATGTGTGCACGTCAGAGCCCATTTTTCGGTGAAGGCGACCTGAAGAGTCTTTTCGGAACCCCTGCCAGAACGCGATCCCAAGCGTCATGCTACGAAAATTCGTGAACGGTCAACCCTCGATAGCGGTGAAGGTGACATGCGGGACGCGTGGCATGCACCAGTTGGCCCAGGAGCACCTGCCGCCATAACTGCGCTAGGATCCGTCGGCTATTTAAACCCCCTAATCTTCCTTCATGGCCTCATCCTGTCGATAGGATGGTACATTTCTTTCACCTGAGAGCCTAGCTACTCAGCTACTTCCCTTGCACCAGTCCCTGCCTTCTTCAGCCCCCCGCTTCTTCTCTGAGGGTTCCCACACCATGTCTTCTACCCCGGAGGCCCTCCTTGAAGGGATATCTAGGGCTTGGAGGAAGGCGAGGAGGAGAACAGCGATCGGTGAGGATCCCCGTCGTTTCAGAGGAGGCTCAAGGAAGAATTCCTTCAACAACAGGGGTTTAATAACGGGGGCCGCCGATAAAGTTATTCTGCCCGAGAATTTCGGAGTAGCAAGGCGGGGTGATACCGGTCAAGAGAGTAGAGCCGCCGTCACAAGCTGTGGCGGGATCCTTGATGCCGTCGGGGCCGAGGGACCAGAAGCGGTCGGCGTCGATGGTGGGGTAGTGGAACTTGTTGCGGGGACGGTGGAAGTAGCGCATGCCGACCTTGCCGGAACATGTTGGGAGGCGGCTGTCGCGGAGCATTCGGAGGTGGAGCATATCCTTGACATCGCCGCTGCCTCCAAAGTGACTCCGGCTCTTCTTGAAACAGGTCTTCGTCACTGCCGTCGTTGCCTTTACAGCCCCCGAAAATCTATCCCACCCTTTTCCCCCTAGGGTTGGGATTTCGGAGATGGAGTGAAGTGAGACGGGACGAGAGCCGATAGGTCTGCTACACGCACTGGAGAACGCGGCTGAGGAGGACAGAGACGGGAAGAGGAGTTCGTAGCTTGGAGCGGCCTCTGGTATATCCTTTCCAAGCCGTACTCGCGAGGCTCGCAATGATGTATATCTCTTTTTTTTTTTTTTTCCCCCCGACCCACCGGGTCCTGTAACGTATATCTTATTAAATGAAGAGAAAATTTTGTTACCTTGTCTGTACCTTGCATCGAATAGTTGTCTGTCGAACTTCTTCATTTTTCTTTTGTCTTTTTCACGTCGTCTTAAGGTCATCAACGACCTCTTTTATTCGTGCAGGGTTGTTATTTGCCGAGCTCCTTTTCGACTTTTACGCCGTTCGAGGATACCCGGTTGTCATTCTGTCAATGGCTGCAGGTTCGCTTGGGGTCATTCGGGTCCGGGGTCCCTCCCAAGGTTTGAATTCGAGGATCCGAGCCTCTGTCACCCTCGGGCGCTGTTTGTTTTCCAATCGTCACTGTTGCAATCCATTGCCTTCTTTTTTCGCTTGGAGTCTTTCTCCGCTAAGGCCGAGGCGAAGTTCGGCTCCCGTGGGAGTCCAAACGGAGAATCCCTCTCGGAGTTAGAGTTGTGGGCGGAGCCCGGCTCCTGTAGGAGTCCGGGCGGAGCCTTTCTCGGCATCGTGGACAGAGCCCGGCTCCTGTAGGAGTCGGGGCGAAGTCTTCCTGCAATCAAAGTCATAGGCGAAGTCCGGCTCCCGTAGGAGTCCGGTCAAGGCTTACCGGTAGTCGCTGTTGTCGGCGGAGTCCAGCTCCCGTAGGAGTCCGAGCGGAGCTGTCCTGTAGTCGATGTCGGTGATGGAACCCGGCTCCCGTAGGAGTCCAGGCGGAGCCGTCATGTAGTCAAAGTCGGTGACGAAGCCCGGCTCCCGTAGGAGTCCGGGCTGGGCTTACCACCGGTCGAAGTTGCTCAAGCTAGGGCAAGGCTTTCCTCTTGGGGGGGTGGCGCATATGGGCATTGCAGGGCCTCTCCCCCCCATCCGGTCTAAAAGAGCCGGGCCTTTAACTTTGTTCATGTCAGGACGAGGTCCTCCTCCTGCTCCTGACATGGTTGCTGGGGCACATATGGGTGTTGTAGGGCCTCTCCCCCCATCCGGTCTGAATGGAACCGGGCCTTCGACTTTGCTCAAGTTAGGGCGAGGTTCTCCTCCTGTCCCTAACAGGGCTGTGGGGGCACATATGGGCGTTGTAAGGCCTCTCCCCCAATCCGGTCTAAATGAAACCGGGCATTCGACTTTGCTCAAGTTAGGGCGAGGTTCTCCTCCTGTCCCTAACAGGGCTGTGGGGGCACATATGGGCGTTGTAAGGCCTCTCCCCCCATCCGGTCTAAATGAAACCGGGCCTTCGACTTTGCTCAAGTTAGGGCGAGGTTCTCCTCCTGTCCCTAACAGGGCTGTGGGGGCACATATGGGCGTTGTAAGGCCTCTCCCCCCATCCGGTCTAAATGGAACCGGGCCTTCAGCTTTATGAGGTTGCCCTTTTGTTTTTGATACAGTTTATTTGAATTATCCAAAGACGTATGGGTATGCGATCATTGATTAAAGTGAAGTTACTGGTAGTACATCCGCAAGTTTTCTGAGCTCCATGGTCGTGGGAGGTCGGCCCCTCCGAGCTCCTTAAGATAATAAGTTCCGGGCCGGACTACTTCTTTGACCTCATAAGGTCCCTCCCAGTTTGGGACGAGCTTCTCCCGGTCCTGAGGTTGCGAGACAGCAGATCGTCGAAGCACTAGATCTCCCACTTTAAAGGCTTTGTTCTTGACCCGGGCGTTGTAATATCGAGCAACTTTTTGTCTGTAGGCTGCCATTCGAACCTGAGCGATCTCCCGTCTTTCTTCCAGCAGGTCGAGGTTGGCTCTAAGACCTTGTGAATTTTGGTGTTGGTCGAATGCCACGACTCGTGCCGACGGGAGTTTAAGCTCGATCGGGATGACGGCTTCCGTTCCGAAGGCTAAAGCAAAGGGGGTCTCCCCCGTAGGTAACCTCTGGGTAGTTCGATACGCCCATAGCACATGATAAAGCTCGTCCGTCCAAGTTTCTTTTGCTTTTTCAAGCCTTGTCTTAATCCCCTGCAAAAGGGTTCTGTTAGTCACCTCAGCTTCGCCGTTCGCCTGAGGATGGGCTACTGAAGTGAAGTGGTGGGAGATGTTTAGATCTTCACAGAATTCGGCGAATCTTGCTCCCGCGAATTATCGTCCATTATCAGTGATTAGGGTTCTAGGTAAACCGAACCTGCACACAATTGACTTTCAGACGAAATCTTGCACTTTCGCTTCTGTGATTTTTGCTAGTGGTTCGGCTTCAACCCATTTGGTGAAGTAGTCGATCGCTACAAGGAGGAACTTCCTCTGTCCGGACGCCATGGGAAAGGGGCCAAGGATGTCCATCCCCCACTGTGCAAAAGGCCATGGGGCACTCAAAGGTGTGAGCTCGGTGGCGGGCTGTCTCTGGACGTTGGCGTATCTCTGGCATCGATCGCACTTTTTGACATACTCAATCGAATCATGATGCATCGTTGGCCAGTAGTATCCTTGGCGGAGTAACTTGTGGGATAAAGATCTGGCTCCCAAATGGCTTCCGCAAGCTCCCTCGTGCACTTCCCACAAAGCGTAGTCAGCTTTCGAGGGTCGGAGGCATCTTAAGAGGGGCAAGGAGTATGATCTTTTGTACAATTTGCCCTCATAAAGGATGTACCGAGAGACTTGATTTCGGAGCTTCTAAGCTTCTTTCGCATCCTGAGGGAGAACTCCATCTCTGAGATAGGTTATCAGCGGGTTGACCTACCTGGGCTCGTGGTCGACCTTCATTACGGGCTGCGATTCTTCCGTACTCGGATGTTTCAGAACTTCAAAAAGGATGCCTTTGGGCAATTCGGCCGGGACCGATGTCGCCAACTTGGAGAGAAGATCGGCTCTGGTATTCTCCAGCCTTGGAATCTGCCTAATGTCGAAACTGCTAAAGGCGGGGGTAAGCTCTTTTACTTTCTCAAGATATTTGGTCATACTGTCCTCCCGCGCTTCATAACTCCCGCTGACTTGTCCCACCACTAGTTGGGAGTCACTATGTACCCGGAGTTGACCTATTCCCAGCTTTTTGGCGATCCTTAATCCTGCGATCGGAGCTTCATATTCTGCTCCATTGTTTGTTGCGAAAACTCGAAACGCAGAGCGTACTCTGCGATGACTCCCTCCGGGCTGACCAAAATCAGGCCTGCACCCGCACCCGCCATGTTGAAAGATCCGTCCACATAGAGGGTCCAAAAGCAATCGGAGGGATTGGCTTCTTCGTTGGGGGAATTCGGTTGAGACTTTAGGTCGTCACCCTTGCTTTGCTCAGGTTCGGCCTCCTTTGGGATGGTGCACTCCACTATGAAATCTGCCAATATTTTGACCTTTACTGCTGGTCTAAGTCTGTAGTTGATGTCGAATTCTGTGAGCTCGATCGCCCATTTTGCCATTCTTTCGGAGGCGTCAGCCCGGTGCAAAACCGCCTTGATCGGCTGATCGGTGAGTAGCGTCACGGTGTGCCCTTGAAAGTAGGGTCGGAGCCTCCGAGCTGCAACCAACAAGGCGTAGGTCAGTTTTTCTAATTTGGTGTACCTGCTCTCGGCGTCCCTTAGCGTGCGGCTAATGTAGTAGACTGGTCGCTGGACTTTCGTTTCTTCTTTGATAAGGACGGCCGCAAGGGCCATGAGAGAGATCGCCAGGTATAAAAATAATTCCTCCCCAGGTTCAGGCTTTGCCAGCAGCGGGGGTAGGCTGAGGTAGTTTTTTAATTCTTCGAACGCCTGTTGGCATTCAGAGGTCCAACAGAAGTTCTTCGGCTGCTTGAGGGTTTGAAAGAAGGGCAAACATCGTTCAGCCGACCTCGCGACGAAGCGATTAAGAGCCGCTATCCTCCCTGTGAGGCGCTGAACCTCCTTGATCGACTTTGGGGCGGTCATCTCTTGGATAGCGCAAATTTTCTCTGGATTGGCCTCAATCCCGCGCCCTGATACCATGAAGCTCAGGAATTTCCCTGAGGTTACCCCAAAAGCGCATTTAGTTGGGTTCAGCTTCATTCTGTACTTTCGAAGAGCGTCAAAGGTTTTCTCAAGGTCGGCGACATGATCTCTGGAGGACTTGCTTTTTACAAGCATATCGTCCACGTAGACCTCCATGTTTCGGCCGATCTGCTCTTTGAAAATTTTGTTCACTAGCCGTTGGTAGGTTGCGCCCGCATTCTTGAGGCCGAATGGCATGACCCTGTAGCAGTAGAGGCCGCGATTAGTGATGAAAGCTATCTTTTCTTCATCTTCTGACGCCATTCTAATTTGATTATAGCCGGAGAACGCGTCCATAAAAGTGAGGAGCTCATGGCCTGAGGTAGCGTCAACCAATTGATCGATTCTGGGCAGGGGGTAGCTGTCCTTTGGACAAGTCTTATTCAGCTTTTTGAAGTCTATACACATCCTCCACTTGCCGTTTGCTTTCTTGACCAAAACAACATTGAAAATCCAATCAAGATAATTGACTTCCTTAATGAATCCGACCTTGAGAAGCTTATCCACTTCCTCAGCTATCACCCTCTGTCTCTCTGGGGCATGATTTCAGATTTTTTTTTTGTCGGTCGATGCTTAGGATCGACCACCAGACGATGTTCCATGACTTCCGTGTCAATCCCTGGCATGTCCGCCGGAACTCAAGCAAAAACTCCGCATTCCTTCAGAGGAAATCAATAAGATGCGTCCGCACCTCCTCCCCCAGGCTGGAGCCAATTAACACCACATGCTCCGCGTTCCCATCATTCAGGGGGACTGGTACCAGATCTTCGATTGGGTCGCCCCTTTCTTCGGTGAGGTCGTCGCGAGCATCCAATCCATCGACGGGATAGGGGTCAGCCCGGTCGCTTCTTTGCAAGGCAATGTTGTAGCAATGTCTGGCCAGGGCTTGGTCTCCCCGGACCTCTCCGATCCCCTGGTTGGTGGGGAACTTCAATTTCAAATGGTAGGTTGAAACGACAGCTCTGAGAGCATTGAGGCCGGGTCGGCCAAGGATTGCATTGTAAGTGGATGGCGCCTTTACCACCAAGAAATTCACCAGAGCCCTGGACTGCTTTGGATGCTGACCCGCGGCCACAGTCAGAGCTATCATTCCCTCCGTCAGAACGGTGTCACTGGTAAACCCTATCAAGGGGGAGCAAATCGGTCTCAGATGACCGCCAAGAGCAGACATCCTTGAAAAGGCATCGTAGAACAAGATGTCGGCCGAACTTTCGTTGTCGATGAGAATGCGACGGATATCGTAATTTGCTATATTCAGAGAAACTACGACCGCGTCATTATGAGGGAATTGGACTCTCTGGGTGTCTTCTTCGATAAAAGTTATGGGCTCTTCAACTTTTTGCCGCTTGGAGGATGCAGCTGGTATGTTGGTTGCCTCTTGCCGGGATTCCCCCGAGATGGCATTGATGGAATCCGACAGGGGCCGGTCATCCGGCCACTCCTTATCGGCGACCATAGCCGGAGGCAGTTGTGCAAAGGCCTCGTGAGAAGGCATCGGATGAGGGAAGGAGGAGTGGATGTCGGAAAAGATGGCCGGAAGTGGATCCGTTGAGCGCTCCTTTAAGAACAAGGGTACTGTGGAGGTTCCGCCCTCCTTCTAGCGCCAATCCTGTTGGTGTAAAAATCTGCTTGCGCCGGAGAAGCTGGAGTCGGGGAAGTTGCGGTCGCCGCCGGGACCTGCAAAGGAAGTCTAAATCAGAGGTGGGGTTGCTCCGGCAAGACCCTCCGACGCTCAAGTCAGTTCTCTGCCTCAACAAGAATGGAGTGCTCGAACGGAGAATTTAGCAGAGTTTTGAGATAAGAAATGAGCTTATAGGATAACGAATCTGGGTCCCCCTTTTATAGGCGGAGGAGGTAACAGATTGATGGCGACGTTTGTAACCGTCTGGTAGTGGGCCGCTCGTAGTCAGGGGGACTTTATTGCGAAGGGTAGTGGAGCGGAATCGTGGCTACCGCCGTAGCTCGCCACGTGAAATCATTTGCGAGGAGTGGAGCAGGATCGTGGCCGTTATTGCGGCCTGCCATGAAATAGTAGAGTCACGCAACACCTGCCGCAGGGAGCGGAGCAGAATCATGACCGTTGATACAGCCTGTCAGAGAGTAATGGGGTCGCGCAAGGTCCGCCGCAGAGAGTGGAGCAGGGCTGCGACCGTTACTGTGGCCTGTCAGGGAGTGGTGGAGCTGCGCGGAATCCGCCGCAGAAAATGTAGCAGAATCGTGGCCGTGATTGTGGCCTGGGAGTGCTGATCTGTCGGCAGTGGTCGGAGTCCGGCCACCGTAGAGGTCCGGACGAAGACTGTCTGCGGCCGTTGGAACTGAGGACGGAGCCCGGCTCCCGTAGGAGTCCGGGCGAAGTCTTCCTGCAATCAAGGTTAAAGACGAAGTCCGGCTCCCGTCGGAGTCCGGACAAGGCTTACCAGCAGTTAACGTTGAGGACGAAGCCCGGCTCCCGTGGGAGTCCGGGCGAAGTTTTCCTGCAGTCAAGGTTAAAGGCGAAGTCCGGCTCCCGTAGGAGTCCGGACGGGGCTTACCAGCAGTTGACGCTGAGGACGGAGCCCGACTCCCGTAGGAGTCCGGGCGGAGCTGTCCTGTAGTCGATGTCGGGGGCGGAGCCCGACTCCCGTAGGAGTCCGGGCGGAGTCTGCTTGCGGCTGAAGTTGTTGGCGTCGAGGATGAAGCCCGGCTCCCATAAGAGTCCGGGCGGAGTCTCCCTGCAATTAAAGTCAGAGGGGAGGTCTGGCTCCCGTAGGAGTCCGGACGAGGCCTACCGGCGGTTGATGCTGAGGACGGAGCCCGGCTCCCGTAGGAGTCCGGGCGGAGCTGTCCTGTAGTCGATGTCGGCGGCGGAGTCCGGCTCCCGTAGGAGTTCGGACGGAGTCTGCTCGTAGCTGTTGGAGTTGTCGGTGACGGAGCCCGACTCCCGTAGGAGTCCGGACGGAGTTGTCATGTAGTCGATTCCACTGAGGACTTCGGCTGTGGGTATTTTATACCCAACACACCCCTTGTTTGATCTTGAATTGTTTAAACACAAGGAAGTAATGGGGCTAGTTACTACTGGGCTGGTCCAGTGGTCCGTCTAATAAGTAAACCAGTCTGAGCCTATTTTGTGGCTTAACTAGCTTGATCATTATTCTGGAAAAATTCGTCAGATGGTTGCTAACGTAAACATATAGCATTCCATCAAAAAAAGTGAAGCTACAAAATGAAAGATTAAACTTCAAGTGGGTTTGAACTAGCTCAGTTTTCAGCCCTAATGGATTATTTGGGCCAGCCCAATCATGTTCCGGTCAGATCTGAGTTTGTGCTAAGGCCGGGCTCTTGCTGGAATTATTTTCAAAAGCTTCTAGGGATAAGCTACAGAAAAAGAAAAAGAGAAATTGAGATGGAGTCGGAAAGAGAAGTGGGCCCAGCCCATTTCAAGTCCCAACCACTACCCAGCTCAATTTTCAAAATTACGATAAAGGAGCCGACACTAAAGTCAAAAAGTCGGCGTCCGAGTTAGCACCTATCGGTGTGTCTGCTATAGCTAACAAATGTGCAAAACCCGACTGACACCAAACAATACAAACTCGGCTACATACATCCTATTGACGGTACAAGTCCACCCTTGAACCAGTATAAACTGGCACAGCATCGAATTCGACACCAGCATCGGAACCGACGATGCAGACATCTGCCAATTTCCAGCTTGCGCTGATCCAATGTAATAAATCTTTTTAGTGTTCATTTGCTGACCTCAATAAATAAAACAGTACATACCTAGATCAGCTGCTGCTAGTCGGACATAGAGATCCTGTCCACCAAAGGAATACACTCTAATATCAGTGAGCTCCGTTGTCCAAATTATGCAGCCGGTCCCATTCACATCAGCACTAGCATAGGCCGTGCATGAACAATTTCTCAAGCAAGTAGCCCTACACTCATCCAGTCCCATGCTCCTGTCCATCGTCGACCTGGATGTGTCCGGCAGCTTTACCTCCTTTATCGTCACAAACCCATCAGTCCCGCTCCGACAGTCCAGCTCCGTCATCCTAGCACACCCATCTTTTCCATCTCTAAGGTTCCAATTTGTTGGCGACCTAGGCTTAAACCCCTGCAAGCAACTACACATTGGTGAGTCGTCCATATTACAGATCCCGTAAGCCCCACACTGTGTCATATGCTCGCATTGGTCTTTTGGCTCAGACATGTAGATGCTCCACATTTGGCTGTCATCAATCCAGACAAGGCGTTGGACAACACCAGTGTAGTTCACGGTAACCCTTACGATGAACGACGTGCTGGTGGTGTTGTACATGTAGAAGACCTCGTCATTCTTCATGACAAAGGCCAGTATGAAGATATTATAGCGCAATATATCCGGGACGCCACTAAAGATTTTCCCGTTCCATGGCCCGCCTCGCCACAGCCAGTCTGAGCCTTCCCACAAAATCAACTGGGGGTCGCCATGGAGATCCACAGCCATGGTGTAGGGGCCTGGCGCTGGGTCGGTAGGACTGATCCATGATGTGAGGTTTCGATTGAGGCCACTCGTTAGGTTCCACCCCAATTTCATCCCGGGGAGCAGAGTGTCGGAAGGGTAGTCGAAGCTCTGCCATGCAAAGCTCCCGGAAACATTAGCTTCTTTAACGATGAAATTGCCGTCGT
>NC_025994.2:98903163-98923163 GCF_000442705.2 Elaeis guineensis | reverse complement strand
TCTTGGACGGATAGAAGACCCACTTTTATACATTTTATTACCTCATTTGCGGGAAAGGAGTATCCCAGTGATTCATCAACTAGCTGCAAGCTCTTCTCCTCATTCCATAAACTCCAGGCCTAACAAAATTCCATTGAATGTCAGAATTTGAGAAAGAGGTTCCCACAGATGAAATAATTTGATCCACACTTACATGTGCAAGAAGATTTAGGTGGGAAGAGTGGGCGTAAACTCCTCTATTTTTCTTTCCACTAATGATCTCCAGAACTAAAACACCGAAGCTAAACACATCAGATTTCACCGAGAAAACGCCATCCATTGCATACTCAGGTGACATGTATCCACTGGATTTCACCAACAAAATGGTTAAAATTAACCATGAGCATTTTTGGTGAGAATATAATCACAAACATATTTGTTAATCATACTTACTATGTGCCAACTACTCTTCTGGTGTTGACTTCTGTCTCATCTCCTCCAAAAATTCGTGCCATACCGAAGTCTGAGATTTTTGGATTCATCTCTTTATCGAGAAGAACATTGCTAGCTTTAAGATCTCTATGAATAATTCTGAATCTGGAGTCTTGGTGAAGATAAACAAGTCCTCGGGCAATCCCTTCAATGATATGATAGCGGGTTTGCCAATTCAGCAATGCGCTTTGTTCTTTATCTGGCAAGAGTTCAAAGAGATAAACAGGTCTTAGATTTTTCTTGATTTAATAATAATGATAATACAATGAAAGGAAGGGAAATGGGAAAGAAAAGCAAACCAAATAAGAAGGCGTCCAAACTTTTGTTGACCATATACTCATATATCAACATTCTTTCCTCTCCTTGAATGCAGCAACCCACAAGCCGCACAAGATTCCTGTGTTGAAGTTTGGCAATTAGCACAACCTCGTTTTTGAATTCATCAAGGCCTTGTACTGAAGTTTTAGCTAGTCTTTTCACTGCAATTTCTTGTCCATCTCCGAGTTTACCCTGGTAAATAACACATCCAACATACCAATAACATTAGTAAACTCTTTTTAATGTAAACATTAGTAAACTCATGATCATATAGATCCCTTGATTCCCTATTGTATGGGATCAGGATCAAGTCCATAATTAAATGTATATTTGGAATTAGTTTACAACCTTTATTGCTGACATTTGAACTATAAGGACCCCCACAGATATGTGTTAGTCCCATATTAGGAGTGCATTGAGGAGGTTTTGGATATTAAAACAAGGTGAAGGACCTCAAATAATAATCTTTGGGTAGTATTTTTTTTTCAATGAAATCCTGAGTCATCACAAATGGTGTATGTGGCTAATGGACATTGCATTATGCATGGGTCTTTTTGGGACTAGCTATGAACCAACCATGCTTTTGTATTTAGACCCTCTTACTGACAATGATACCAATATTCAATCCAATGTGAGGAGTATGTGAGGACTTGTAAAGGCATATGTTTAGTCCCATACCGAGTGTACATTAGGAAGTTTTTGGCTGATGTCCTACATCACTATCGACTTTGGTTCAGATCAATTGATTCTTTTGTTAAGAAAAAGGGAGATCAATGCTTAATTATCTAGATTTTGATTTTTGGTAATACACTATCCAAGAACCAAAAAAAAAAAAATCTCTTACTGCTAAGTAGAGAAGTATGAAAATTGGAGCAAACCCTGCTTCCGAAAAAAAAAATCTTTACTAATTGTGCCTTTATGTTTCAAAGGGGAAAATGGGGTTGCAGCTTTGCACTTGCTAGGAGAGAAGCAACAATAGATGAATTCTTGTGTTGGCTATTGGAAGATACAAGTTCCTCACTGCAAAATCCAAAGATATAGCTGACCATATGCTAATCATTAAGTATCTCTGTAAGGTCACTCCGTGACAGGGAATCTGTAAGTTTATTTCTAAAATGTATTCTGACTGTCAAGGATCTTATTGTTTATCAAATAGTCCTAGCTTGTAGAGTTATCGCCAAAGTTATTTCCGGAAGGCATGCTTGCTACTTGCCTCCCTTGGCTGATAAAGCTCGATCTGGGCTCCTTAATGGAAGAACTATACTCAGAAAGCTTTCTGTGTACACATGAAGATGTAGCTAGTCTACCGTAAAAGCTAGCTTTGTAAACTAGATTTTGAAAAAGCATTTGATAAATTAAACTGGAATTGCTTTCTTGATTTAATGTTGGTTAGAGGGTTCCCTGCTGAGTGGGTTTCTTGCATGGGTGGCAATAGTTTGGGTCAAGTCAAGGACAACAGGTCATTTTGGGTCACTCATTTGGCCCTAACTTAAACCATTTTATAAGACTGAATTTCTAATAAATCTATGCTAACTCATTCAATCTAATTAACTCATCTGCAGGTTTTCACTCTTTGGTGAACTAGAACACTGCGTAAATCTAAAGGAGGTGGATTGAGTGTGAAACATCTTCAGTATTGGAACCATTTGTTGTGGGTAAAAAATGGGCCCGGAATTTTCTTTGAAAGGAGGAAATCATTTGGGAGAAACTGATATAATCAGCTTAGTATTCCAGATAAAACACTGGGTTTAAGACTTGAAAGATCTAGATTTGGCATCCCTCATACTTGGCCTGACATCTCTAAGAACCTAAAAATTTTTCTGGAACAGCACATCTTTCAAGCTTCTAATAATAATAATAATAACAGATTTGCATGAGAGCATGCATTCACAAATATTGATATCCTCATGATGCTCAAAGTCCAACACCTTTGACATCAGTCGAAATAAAATAAATGTGGAGTTTAACTCAATCAGCGATACCTTATAAACAGGGCCAAACCCGCCCTCTCCAAGCTTGTTGAGAATGGAGAAGTTGTCTGTGGCAGCCGCGACGTTGCCCAGCTCAAATAAAGGCAGCTCTAAGTCATCTCCTTCGAAATGTTCTTCACTAATGTTTTGGTCACTCAAGGAAGTCGCACCTAACATAACTGTACCAAATAGCAGCCAAATTAATTCGCAGTAAAGTTGGACAACCTGTCATCTGGTGTTACAACGTGGATCACAAGTCGAAGCAAACAACTGGAACGAGGAAAACATTTCTGGGTACAAAGATTTCTGCTTACCCCGTCTCCTTTTCTTCCTTCGCCACAAGAAAAAGCCCACACAAACAAGTAGGAGCACCACTAAAACAAGGACGACAATGATTGCTATCGGTGCATGTCCACTCCCGTGAGATTGGGCGGCTGCTGAACCATTGACATTGTTATCATTATCATCATCATACCAGTTAGGAAGCGTTTTGAAGTGCATTAACAAATTAATGACTGTAAATTTGGATGATGTAAAGCGTTTTTAAAATGCATTTTATCAGCATTCATGACTGGCTCAACTGTTGACTTAGAGGTAGAAAAAGGAAAAAACGCATTCCACACGCTAGCATTGGATGCCATGACAGAGAAATTTAGATAACGTAGGAATATACTTTTCTGCTTCCGATTGGGGCGAACTTGTTTTTTTTTGACTCTTGATGCACATCACTGTATGTCCTATTATGCAATTCTTATTTGAAAAAGAAAAAAAATGGTTTAAAAAAAAAAAAAAAAAAAAAAAAAAAAAAAAAAAACTCGATCCATTTGCAGTATTCTTTGGCACGAGGGCGGCCAATTTGACACTTGCTGCAAATGTTCAATACGTGCCAACCAAAGTCATGCATGTGTGTATTAAACAAAAACAAAAGATCATGCATGCGCTGTCAAATATTTCAATTACCAGTAGTAAAAGTTAATAAGGTTTATGTACACGCATCCAAGGAACCTATGATAATCATACCTTGTAGTTGATCGCCCCAGGAACTCAATCAAATTTAGACCTAATTTGGACCCTAAATACTGTCCCTGTGCCAAATTTTGCTTCATCTTGCAGGAACTAAACAGGATCAAATCTCAGTTTGCTGGAACCAAATATAGATAGTCTAAATTGTATGATGCTGATTAAAATTTGATCAGCCCTGATCCAAAAATAAATCGGTCTAAGGGCAAATCCTAGACTCTAAACTAATTTGGATGGTATCTAGATACCTCGAAGGTTAGCCATTATCAAAAAAAAAACAAAAAAGAAAATTTCCTGGAAGGTTAGCCGGTCAGCATCATGGACGAAGACTTAGCCGGTCAAAAACATCGGCGTTTTGTATCACATTCTAAACCAAACAACGAACCAATTGGACCGCCACCACCCAATTTTATTCAATTGGTTGCTATCATCCGATGTACAGCTCCGCTACACCTAACAATTAATTTGCAGCCCACTATAATATGTAATATAATATTCACCGGGGAAGCCTCTTACTTTTTTTGACTTGTCGAGAAAAGAAAATTAATGTGCAGCTTCGCTCACACTGTTTCATGTCGGTTTGTAGATGCGCATACCCCAATAATTAACATTACTCTAAGCTCGCTAACCAATGGATTGTACGCCTAATAACAACCATGCACATACTTCAAAATTAAAAGGCATAAATTAGCTTGATATGCTGATCAATAAGGATCAAATCACGCAAGTAGGGTACGTACCTGGTCCTCTGGTGTACAATACACGAATCAATTTAATCTCAACCTACAATTACGATGAGATCCATGGAAAATAACATACCTATATCAGCCGCTGCCAGCCGGACGTAGAGATCTTGTCCAGAATCTGTGTACAAACGTATATCGGTAAGCTCCGACAACCACATTATGCACCCACTGCCACCCCCACCGATGATAGCACCAGCATAAGCGGTGCAAGAGCAATTCTTCAAGCACATAGCCTTGCATTCATCAAGGTTCATGCTCATGTCCACACTGCAATTTGATGTGTCCGGCAGCTTTACGCGGCTCACCGTCACGAACCCATCCGTTCCATTCTTGCAGTCCAGCTTGGTCTTCCTCACGCACCCATCGGACCCATCCCGAAGCTCCCAATTCGCCGGCGACTTCGGCGTGAACCCCTGCAGGCACTCGCATATCGGCGAGTTGTTCGGGTCGCAGGCCCCGTAAGGCCCGCATGTCGACAGTGGGTCGCACTGGTCCATGGGTGCAAACCAGAAGATGTTCCACCCGCCATTTCCGGCGAGCCACACCGACCGTTGTAGCACGCCGGACTCGTTAACCACCAGCCTTGATACAAGGGACTGGTTCACTATATCATAGGAGTAGGTCACCTCCTCCTTGTTGTTCACGAAGCTGAAGATGAAGCCTTGGTAGGTGGTGGTGCCCGGGATGCCGCTGAAGTGCTGCCCATTCCACGGCCCAGTCCTCCACAGTTTCCGCGTCCCATCCCAGAGGAATAACTCGGGATCGCCATCTATATCCATGGCGTTGCAGTACTCGCCGGGGGATGGATCGCTGCTGCTCTTCCACGCCGTCAGGTTGCGGTTCAGGCCGCTTGTTAGGTCCACCCCGAGCTTCATGCCGGGCAGCAGCGTGTCGGTGGGGTGGTCGAAGCTTTGCCATGCGAAGCTATTGGAGTCGGTGCTGCTCTCTTCTTTCACTACGAAGTTCGCATCGTCCAAGAGTTGTGCAACGGGATTGCTTAAGCCCGTCGCGGCTGTGGACCAGACGACGGTGGAGTTCTCGGTGGAAATGATGAGGCTGCCGTTGGTGGCGATCGATAGGCTTCCTCCCGTCGATTCTGTGATGGGATTCTCGCGGTTGGCCACCCAAACTATCGTCTGGATGGGGATTTCGTCGTACCATATGCCGATGTACCGGTTCCTTGAGTTGGAAGGGCTGAAGAAGCCTAGCGCGAATCTCCCGCCGGAGGAAATTAGGGTTTCATTGTCAGCAAGAGGCTGGTTTGGATTTAGGGTGTCACCTGCAATGGAAAGGGAGAAGAAGAGGGTGAACAGTGATGGTAGAAGGAATGACCTGTGGTGGATTGTTTTCATGACTCCGAATGGGAAAGATGTCTCGAGGAGTACCAAATGTTGATATGGATTCCGCTGGTTTTAGATCTGCAGGATCAAGTTGACAAGTTGGACAATTATCCCGTCAGTCATGTTGGACTCCATCAGTCTACAATCTTTCTTTAGGATTAATGGTGATATATGCTGGAAGTCATGACCATGACGGGATGGTTACGACGAACATAGCCTCATGATGTGCTTGGGAGGTTGAACATCTATTAATACGATGGCCCACATAGACAGGACCTAGCAAGGTGTTGCCGAAATCATTAGGGGGCAAAAAAACATATTGGTACTTCGCCCCTAAATTGAGTAATTAATTCTGCTATCGTTGGTTGATGTTGGTATAAATTTAGGGTCCCATCAGGTCTCAAATTTCTCAGACGAAAACGTATCACAGCCGCCAGATTCAACTCTTACCAATTTGTGAACCACATGACGAGGAGGGTCCTTGTCACCTTTACAGAGAAGCATAGCTGCTTTTGTTCAATTATTTATTTGTGGAGTCGCAGTTGCTTTTCGGCGAAGAAAAGTGTTTCCTTCTTTTGCTCGAGGGACACAGCCGGGAGAAAATACTCTATTCGGTGGATCAGGCCCACCGTAAATCTAGAATGATTTATTAGGTGAATTCATTTCGGATCCACGATCGATGTAACCTATCCAATAATTTCTCCACACGGACTCTACCTGGGCCAGTTAGTGCACTGAACTGCCAGGGGTATGCCAGTCTTCCTATATCCGCTTCGCCACATTGTTCTACTTCAAAAATTGGTCGCCAAAAAGTGAAGACTCACCAATTTTTTCTCAACTTATTGCAAATACGTACAAGACAAATAAAGCTGAAATGCTACCAAACTAGTCCTCCAACAATGGGAGGAAAAAAATTCTCAGAAGAAAGGGGGCAAGAAAACGTATCGTTAGAACATTGTGTGTAACCATACAACAACCATCAGTTTCCTGTATAATAACAATCTTTTCTCAGGTTGACAAAATTTATGGTTCCTTGCTGTCCGATAAGATCATCTTTGGCCTCTGATAGAAATTGTGAGGGTTAAAATATTTATGTTATTTTTATCTTGCTTATTTGAGGATAAATTTGATTCAGAACTGCCTCATCTCATTGCAAAACAAGACTGCTTCGGTTCAGGCAATGTTGCACTATGTCTGCCCAATATAAGAACTAAAGATGACACCGTCGGTCCATCATCAGGTAATTTCTTGTACACATTAGAGGCCTAATTTTATAGTTTTATGCCCATGACTTCAGTTACGGAAAAGGAGTAATCAATACATGGATCAACTCCAGCTCCCGCCTTGACTCCATATATTCCAGGCCTGGAGCAATTTTAAGTGCTTTCAGTAGAATGGAAGCGACGAATTCCATAAAACAATGGATGTGATGGATGATTTTGTACACACACCTCCAAGAAGGTAGAGGTGTAGATCGGAGACATAAACTCCCTTTCTCCTTTGCCCATTGATGATTTCAACTACTAAAATGCCGAAAGTACATCAGATTTCACCGAGAAGATACCATCCACAGCATACCATGAGAATGCACATCTCCACTGCATACCAAGGTTAGATTAATTAGATACATTGAGAACTAGACATAAATATTAGATTTATATGTCGATATTTTTCTGAATGTTACTTACCAAGTCTCAACCACTCTTCTTGTTTTGATTCTGGTCTCATCTCCTCCAAAAATTCTTGCCACTGCCAAGAAAGTTGCTGCTGAGATTCGTTAGAGGTGGAGGGAGCAGGGTAATGTACGGTAGCAAGTGGGGAAGGAGCAGAAGCCATTGCAGCTTGTTACCTAATTTGCATGTTAAGCCCAACAATTATCAAGCTTTCAATTTGCAGGGCCCAATTGACTGAAAACGTGTTAAAAAAAAAAGAGAAATTCTTTGTGCACCGCATGCAGCGTAATAACAATGCACCGCCCCTTCTCATTAGATCATATAGCCATGCTTTCCAACGCCCCTTAAAAATGCCCTTCCCCCCTTATAACTTCTTGTTTACAGGAAATAATATGCCTTCAGGATGTCATAACAGGTCACGGGATATCATAAACAGATCACGAGATGTCATAATTTTTTCAGAACAGAGATTCATTTTTGTCATTCAAAATTTCAAATCAAAAAATAAAACTGCAGATATTTAATGGGCATTGAAAAGTGGGAGCTACGTGATCCAATGAGATGGCACGGTGCATTCTATATCAATTTTATTGTACTACATGCAGTGCATAAAGTATTACATTAAAAAAAACTATTAGTATTGGGCAGGGTCTTTGGGCCCTTAAAGCTTGTTCCAATGGAGCCCGGATTTTCCACCCATTTCAAGCTTTTTTTGTAACAAGAAATCATCGGCAGCAGCAACAACAGCATCCAGATTGGAAACTCCGAATCATAATCAACCCTACTATCATATGCGTAGTGGTTGGTAAACAAATTAGAAAAATACCTGAGATATATGTTATATTGACAACCGCATTAGAGAATTAGATAATCGCATGCTATCGTTTCCCTTTGCGAAGTACTTTTTCTTGATTCCATACCCACGATTGTCCTTATTCTTTTCTAGTTGGACGCACTCGAGTTTGACATAAGAGCTGCCACCGTGATCCTTTTGCCAAGGAAATGTTCAGTTCGGTAAAAGAAATCAGAAATTCAGGATTGACCACTACCAGTAGCCGCTAAAGATGACCAGGATTAATTAAAAAGATATATCAAGGAATGACGTACTTAATTCTAATGATTTTATTGTTTAGGTGGTGACTGAGCAATAATGCATTTAAACTTAAAAAGCGTTGATGATCCAAAGTCCATTGAAGGTATATTCTCAAATTAAACAAGCCCTTTTCCCTATGAGAAATTTTTTGTGCACCGTGCATGATATAGAACATGCGTATTATATGCGGTGATTGGCTCATGCACGAGAGCAGATAGAGGTATGAAAAAAAATATATTTTGCCTGTCCCATGCATAAGCCAATCACTATGCATGGTGTATAAACAAGCGCACCACGTATGGTACATAAAAAAAATTTTTCTCTAAAAAGAATTAAGTGAGCCTTAGATCTATTGGTTGGCACTTCTTCAATTGGTGCACACTAGAGAGAGATTCTAGGTTCAAACTCTAATGGTGATAGTCGTCATTTCCTTTTAGAGAAATATGTGGGGACGCCAACACTGGTTTTGGAACTCCAGACTCAGCTCTTCCATGTGAAGAAGTTGCAAGCTAGTTGCACTAAGGTTGATTTATTGTAGTTCTAAAAAATATATTTTTTGAATGAATGATGACAAAGACAAAACACTCAAAAAGCAATCGAATTTGCTAATCCTAGAGGGCTAGGGCACACACAATAGAGTTAATTGAAGTTCATTTATTAAGAGAAGGGACCCCATATAACTCATGATGTATTAATACATAATTTTTTTGTTGCGTGGACAATTAATGCAAGTGAACATCAAAATTTATTGGTCAAATTATGTTTCTGCGATCTTTTAATGTCATGGGAGACGAGCAAATTTATTAATTCTTGTTCAAATGTTTAACATGCCAAACAAGGATAAATGACGGTTCACCGTTGTGTTGAGCCACCAATTTGGAAGGCTAGAAAACTTTAGGATGCATTTGGTTACACTTTTTGATTTTTAAAAAATATTTTTTTATTTTTTTTTAATTTTTAATATTGAAAAAAAATAAAAAAATAAAAAATATATTTAGTAATTATATTGCTATAAAGTAAAAAGTAATATTTGAAAACGACAGGTGAAGAGCTTGACGAGTGAAAAAGATTCAGAAAGGGAGGGAGAAGGAGGTGGGGAGGTGTAGAGCTCGACAAGAAAAAAGAATTCGGACTTTTTATTTTTTGATTTAGTGTTTTAGATGTGCGGAAGCAAAAAAATATAAAAAAAATAAATTTTAGAAAATAAAAAATTTTTGTTTTACATATAAAGTAATTATTTTAATTTTTTTGATTTTGATTTTTTATTTTTCATGATGTTATCAAATATTATTTTTTGATTTTTATTTTTTAAAAATTAAAAAATTTTAATGATTAACTAAACACACCCTTAGGAGATCAGGATCATTGCTAAAGAAAAGCTTGCCAAATAAATAAAAATGCTGAAGACTTTAGAAGCCATATAGGTGTGGAACACGAGCATATAAGTAGAAGTCTGCTACTTAATTGCGAAATTCGACTTTGACTCAATTGATCACTCACATGCAGTCATCTAAATGGAGTTAGGTGCAATCTTGTTCAAGAAGTGATAGAAGAACTAAAAACAAGAGATTTTGAGAAGAGAGTGGATATTCATTTTAAACAAATATAAATATAAATTTTTATATCCGATTAATATTCATAATTATCAAATAAAACAAATTTGGCTATTAGTATACCGATATATAATCCATATCCGATTGGGTTTCAACATACACTTTTTCTCCATTTCTTAAAGCAATATTAGGTGCAAAATTTTATATTGCTATAAAAATTTTAAGCCATCTATTGTGCAACCATGGTGGTTTTGTTACACAAAGTAGCATTCACCTTCGTCATTATAGCACACTAGTATTTGCATAACTAATTTCTTTAAGAAAAAGTTATTTGTATATCCAATGTAAATAAGTTAAATCTTGAAATTTACAATTTGAACATTGTCGGATTGGATAACTCTAGAAGAATCCAACCTAAATTCTATACAGCATGGGGACCTCTCCATGCATGATTTGTGTCCTCAAAAGCGAAGCAAGAGGAGGAGAAAAGGATCATTGCGATATGAAGACCATGTACTAAAATACTCTACGAAACAACCTGTTATGATTGATGAAGAGACATCCTTGGAGGGGAAGCCATCCACTCTCTTGATGTTTATTGGTGTCGGTATCAGCAGAAGGAAGCGATGAATGCAAACATCCCAAGGTGTCAAACAAAGCGGACACAAGGATTTTGGTCCAAAAAATGCTGAAGCCATATATGTATTGTTGCGGCCAATCGCCTCGTCGCCCGATCGTCGGAAAGCGTGCACCTACAAAAAAAAATCCACACTGACTGAAGACGGCTCCGGCGGGGACCCTCCGACGGTCAAGTCAGAGAGGTGACTGGGCAACAGTGAAGTGCAGACAGAGAGCTCTGAGAAGGAGAGGGAGAGAGAGAGGAGCGAGCCTGCGTATGTGGAAGAGACGGACGGATCCCCCTTTGCACTGTTGCCTTCCCCGGTATATATAGCGGAGCACGGTATGGCGCCATCATTAATGGCGCGGACAAGTGAGGAACTGTCAACTCACTGTAGGCTGTCAGAGCCGCCGTGAAAATGTCATGTCGCCGTGTAGCCGTCTAATCACCAGGGTTGACCCGGCTCTCGGCGGGACAATGCCCCTAGGTAACTGTGCCGCATGTCCGTGTCAGAGCTGACAACGTCTGGCGGCCGTACGGCGGTTGGTGGAGTCGGCCGACCCAGGGTCGGTGGCCAGCAGAGTGGCGTCGGACTCCTTCGTCGGTCGGCGAGCTTCATGTGGGTCGGCTACCGGACCTCTGGGTTTAGTCGGTCGGGAACGGACCGTGGAATGGCCGCAGTTAGCCGCTGATGGCGTCCGTCGGCCTGTCGCCCGACTTACGATCGGCCAGCCAGAGTCGTCCGTCGGGCCGTTGGTTAGTCGGTCGGGCTGCCAGTCGGTCGGGCCCTCCGATAGTCGGTCGGTCGGTCGGGCCGCCAGCCGGTCGGGCCCTCCGATAGTCGGTCGGTCGGTCGGTGGGTATCCCCCAACAGTTGCCCCCCTCCACTCCTAAGTCGGGTGGAGAGCCGGCCGATGCCTTCATTCGGGTAGCAAGGCCGGACGACTGGGAGTGGATTTGTCGCACGTGCTGATCCGACCGTACCGCCGGCTGATCCGTTGTCAGACATCTCACGAATCCCAAGCGATCCGAACGTCTAGTCGATGCTGGAAGTCGCGCCGGCGTCAGGTGTCAGACGCCACGTCTTGTCGTTGTCAGCCTTCACGTCGGTGCCAGAGCCGGACGATACGGCGTCAGTCGATCGGACATTCGGCACCGATCGCGGGTGGAGCGTCCCATCGGGAACGTGGACCGGCGCGGGCGGCCGACTGCGGAGCCAACCCCCGCGCGCCGCGTGTCATGGTGGTTGGCCGGCGTCCGCTCCGGCATTTAATGAGGGCGGTGCGGGCGCCCCGGGACGAAGCGCGCCGAATCCTCGGCCAACCGGCGGGCGCCACGCGTCGCGCATCTGGAGATCTTCGGTCGGCGCGGAAGGATCTCGGCCGTCGGTCGGTCCTATATATATATAGGACCTCCCGGACCTCGACCTACATTTGCCATTTGCTGGGGGAAACTCTGTCCGGGCGATTTCTCGGTCGTCGCGGGCAGAGCTCTTCTCTACTTCCGGAGGGTCCATCGGGTTCGTGGTCCTCCTTCCCCTTCTTGCTTTCTTCTCTTCTTTCTCTTCTTTCGGTCCCTGCACAATGACCAGGAAACCGACTCAGGGAGCTCGGTCGGGGAACCCGACCGACGACACCCGATCGGCTCCGGAAGATGAGGCCTCCTCGCTTTCGGGGCCGAACGTCGATCAGCTTCGGGAGCACTTAAAAAATCGACCATCTCGACATCAAATATACTTCGACTTTCACTGTAAAAGTCAGAGGATCGACTATCTCGACACCGACTACATTTCGATTTTCTTACAGAATCGACTTATCGGCTTCAACTGGAGGCCAGCACCGGCGATGCAGACTTTCTCCATAAAAGCCGCACTGCCCTCATAGTCGGCTCTCCATTGAAGCAGCTGGCTAATTAGCCGATTTAGTATCAACTAAGAAAGGCAAAATGTCAAGACGATCAAGGTTAGATTGGAACTATACCGATATGGCCACAGTCAGTCGAGGGATATTCGGCTTACCACTGATTATCAAACAATATGATGTATAAATCCGTTCAAGCTTCGGGTAATGAATATTCGACTTACCATCGTTATCCTAACTAAATACGTCAGAAACTACACAACCAACAGATTCTGCAAAGTCTGCAAAATGGTCAGATCTACAATCTACATTCAGAGATTATCCTACAAACAGACATTGCAGACTCGACGATACAGAGGAGCATTTCAGAACAAAAGTACTTCTTTCATTATCTAAAAAAAAGATTACAAAATTAGACCGAAGTCTGATTACATCTTTCTTTACAAAAAGATAAATCAAAAACATCGAAGTCTGTTTACATTCAACTTCTGTTCATCAATTTTTCTCTCTAACTTAGGCATCGGAGGGTCTCCGTCGAACACAAATCTGATCTGCATGGATGCTGTTTTGCAGGTGTTCATTTTCGATGACAGGCGACAGGGAGTTGGCCGCAATAAGAATATATATGCATATAGTAATTTTATGAGGGTATTTACATAAATTTGAATATTTGAAAGGGTATACATGCAAAAAACCCTTAACATAAATATACTTCTCTTGATTTGCTAATTTTTTTATTTTAATAAAAAAATTAAAATATATAATTAAACTAATAAATTTATTTAATTTATTAATTTATATAGATAAAAAGATCTTTTTATCAAATAATAGATCAAAATTATTTTATCTAAAAAATAAATAGATTGTAATCATCCATATTTTCTCTAATGTATAATAATATGCTTCTAAGAAAAGTATCTAAACTTGATATTAGATGAATAGCTTGTACATTTATATAGAATAGACATAATTATGAATTTGAGCACTATATAATAATAAAAATTTATAATTTTATTATATTTTATTTTAAAAATTTTTATTAAAAATATCTTTGTGATGTGTATAAGGTATATTATGTTATTATAAGATAGGCATAATCATCCCATCTTGCATAAAAATAAAATATAATATAATTTTATAATATATAAAATATTATATAATATCATCATCATATTGTTATATTATATAATATATTACTACATTGTAAAGTAAGAGGGCTTGAATCCATCCAAATGACATAGATAAAAATTAAACCAGAAGTCTTTACATGTATATCCTTCTAAATATTTAAATTTGTATGAATATCCTCATGAAATTGCTATTTATATATATACCCTTATATTTTTTTTTACACATCTATCCATAAGGATATTTTAATCATTTAAATTTTAAACCATTAATTTTTTTAACGGCATTAGATGATATGGGTACATATGCAAAAAAATTAAAAAAAAAGATATACATGCAAAATAAGTATTTTATAAGAATATACATACAAATAATAATTTTGAAAGGATATTTATACAAATTTGAATGTTTAGGAGAATATACATGCAAAAAAATTCAAAATTAAATATCGAATTTGATCATTTTATTAAATAGATAATTTGATGCAATCTATGATGGATTAGAACAAATTAAATAGGTTAAAGGGTTACATATTTTCACCTCTATTTCTCATCTCTAAGAAACACCCCACCATGGATTCGAACTTTGGATCCCAATTGTCGAGCCAACTTAGGTTAAATTTCAATGAAAATTATGGATGAAGAATTTTCCTTTCATTTTAAGAATTCCATCTTTTTGTGTTTAGGTTGTATCTTTCGAACAAAAGGATAATTGGTCTTCTTTCACGACATCAACTATTAGATCACACTAGACAGGTCTCAAAGCAATCAGAACTAATTCATACATCCGCTTGCGCATATTTTGAATCGACTATTGTGCATTTTGCTGGTGGATTCATGAAAAGAAGATGAATGCTTCTTTCATGCGAAAGGTACAATCTTCATCCCTCTGCAACTTTAATGTGGAGGCCTGCTCCGTGCCTTGAAATGATCATCTCTCTGAACCGCACTCGCCAGATGAGTCCAAGCAGGATGCATGGGGAGGTTGGGCCACCATTGTGTTCATAAATCATAGAAGAGAGAGTAAAAATGTAACGAAAAAACTGCACACAAAAAAGCACGAAGTCCAATAACAACTAGTTTGAATGAAATGGATCGATGTTGTGGAAGGTAAGACCATTTCAGTTAAGTAAGCTCCTAATAAGTGCACTTACGCCAAATTAAATAAATCCAAAATGATGGACAAATCTTGAATCCAAAGATGCAAATGATTCAAGCTTATTTCCATAAAAAAATCCTCTCCTATAAATGGATAGACTAGATTTGTCTCTCCTTTTCTTTCATTTTTTTTTTAAGAAATCTGCTTTGAATCAAATAGTAGAAACTATATGGAATAAAAATTCCATTATGTATGCATGTATGTATATATATATATATAGAGAGAGAGAGAGAGAGACTTGGGTGTGCTTGAATGGTTCTCCACTCTAATCTGTTATATTATATATCGGACAATGGGGATCTCATATCAATGATCCAAGCTATTAGATATAATATACTATCTTTAAACTGCCTATACATCAAAAATCTATTTATATGTATCTATGTGTGAGCAATTTAGAGGATATAGATTGCATCCAATGGCTCAACTCATCGATGTGGGGTTCTCATCATCCAGTTTAAAAAGGTGTAATTCTATGGTTCATAGTTCAATTAATTGCTATATGGTTATAGTGGTTCTAATATATTACAACCAGCTCTTTCCATTCATATATATTTGTTTGCCCCTATAAAATATGAAGATTCTAAAATAATGTTGGATGCCACTCCTAGAGAAGTTGAATGCTAGACTTATAGCATAGAAAAGGAGACCACTCTCCGGGAGGTTAGAGTCACTCTTATCAACTTCATTCTCTTCCTACCTTATGTTCATCTTCAAACTCTTGAGATGGGCGGTCAATAGAATTGATAAGATATGAAGAGCTTTTATTTAGAAATGAAAATACAATGTTAGCAGATTTTATTGTCTGATGAGTTGGGATAGCATTTGCAGCTCAAAGGAAGAAGGTCTTAGAATCAACGATATTAGGAATATCAACCTTTGTTTGTTTGCTAAGCAGGCATGGAAACTATCGGCGCATTCGACAAGGATCTCACAACATTTTAGCATTCACAGGTTTTTGATTGAAAAATGCAATCATGTTGGATTTTGGGACTATGTTTAGATTAGCCTCTTTTCTTTATGTCTCTTGTTTAATAATATGTTTTCTAGAGCTATTAAAGTCGATGTTTCAATAGCCCCTCAGTGACGTTGGAGAAATCTCGATTAGAACATTAAGATGGGCCCTCTTGCTCAGTATCAAATGACCCAGCCTGACAGCCTTCATGACCTGTTGGCCCACTTTACAGAGTGGATCTTTTACTGTGGATTCCTATTACAAATTTCTTAGCAGCGTTGGGCTATTTTGTCCTTACAATAGTGTCACATGGAAAGCGGCAGTGCTTAAGAAAATCAAAGTATTTGTTTCGTTGGCATTGAAGGACTGGCTTCACATAGGAGAGGTCATTGCCATTGCCGAGAAAGGATGGTCGGTGAGTTCAGGTTGTCCATTGCGTGGTTCTAGCTGTAATCCATGGCAACTTGTGATGGCGCTTCTTTGGCGTGCGTGGCAGGAGAGGAATAGGTGAATTTTCCTCAGGAAGAAAATATCTGTTCACTCCGTTCCTCTAAAGGTCCTCCATTCATTTCAGCTGTGGGAGAATCTTAGTCCGTAGAAGGTCAAGGAAGTTCAGGACAATTTAACAGGGCCGGCTTAAGGGAAAAGCCACCAAAGCCCTCACTTTAGGCCCTCCCCTTATTTTGGGCCCTGGACCCCTGCCATCCATCTCTGCCGCATCCAGCCATCCACCCGCGAGAAGATGAATGGCGCCGGAGATGGAGATGATGAGATGGGAGATGGGAGACAGGAGATGGGAGATGAAAGATGAAAGATGACGAGATGGGAGATGAAAGATGAAAGATGACGAGATGGGAGCAGTCAACCCCTAACATCTCTCAAGGCCATCTTCTTGCCGAAGACGGCGAGACGGGAGTCCCGGCCTCACAAGACTCGGGAGTGATTCATGATAAGGAGGCGGAGGGCATCGTCAGTGGAGAAGAGTGAGTGCCCATTGGGGCCGCGGGTGAAGAAGTCAGCAATCCGGGCTGTGGGATTGTTGGAGAGCTTGTAGAGGGAGGCTTTGAGGTGGGCGAGGGTGACACTAATGAGGAGACCATTGGAGGCACCGACGGCACCACCGTCGATGGAGAGGATGTAGACCAATCCAAATGGTAGCAGTCTTGTTTGTGGGGCATCTCCCGATCTCTGACAATAGACATTCCAAGCTTGAGGGGCATCTCCAGTGGTGGTGGAGTTCCAGGCTTCCGATGGTGGGGGGTTCCGGGCTTCTAGCGACTGAGCGGTGGCAAGGAAGGCGGAAGAAAGCGACGGTCAATTTTTTTTTCCTTTTTTGAGTCGCGACACATGTGATAGATAGTGCAGCAGAAGAAATAAGGATGTGTTGCCGTGATTAATACTTCCATTTTAACAATGCACATATATTCTTTCACTTATCTCATTATATGTCAATTCTTAATCATTGGATATATAGTTATATTTTTTTTCCTATAAAAGTAAGTTTTTTTAATAATTTATGGTATCCATTTTTTAATTCTTCTTTCCTTATTCTCTTTACTCTTCTCTTTGGTAATGCTTTCTAAGACTCTAACTCATATTTTTCGCAGTCTGCACTCTTGTATAAGGTAATTAGTTGATTATTCATCTTAGTTGTAATTAGCATTCAATAATTAGATAGTATTATTCTAATATTTATAAATTTTTATTTAATTTAAAATTTATATTATATTATTATATTCTCACTATTTTATCTAATACTTGATTCATTAAATAAAAAATTTTGATTATTGATCTTACTAAAATTAATAAAATATTACTTAAGATCAATAATGTCTCAAAAAAGATTAAATAGATTGGCTATATTATCAATTGAAAAAAAAATATTAGAACGACTTGGTTATAAAAATTTAATTAAAAATTTTGTATCTCAAAAAATTAGAAAAATAAAATTTTAGTAAAAAATTTATATAAATTTTAATAAAAAAATTTATGTTTTAGTATTTAGTTTTAGACCTCCTTATGTATTGAGCCACCCCTAACGACAAAATCTGGCATAGCTTGAAAGCCCTCTTGCCAGCTGGCCACCCTTGATCCATGGCTCCAAGCACCGATGTATTTTTTTTTACATTGCTGTCCATCTTTTTCTTCTACCATACTCCATACATTCTGCTCCTGACCTTCGTAATATGCTTTTAATTCAATAAATTGGGGAAGGATTCTTCTTCTGGATGAAGTACTCTTCCTATTCGAATTTTGAATGCACTTGTGCTGGGCAGGCTAGCTTTTTGCTGGAGCCTCGAGAAATTGATTGGACGGGACAGTATATCAAGTTGGGCTACGGCTGTTTGTATCGTGGGATTGGGCCTTTTATTGCGCTGGGTGAGTTTTCTTGGGTTGGGCCAGAGATTTCTCGTCCTCTGTTCTATCCATTTTATTGCTTCTTATTCTTTCAGTTTTTCTTTTGCTCGTGTCATTTTATGTAAGGAAAGGTGAGATAGCCTGCCACCTTCTCGCTCAAAAGAATACTTTATCATCTCATCTATACCGTGATTGACATGGGGGTGGCAATTTTAGCCAACTTATTGGATATCTAATCCGATCCGATCTAAATGAGATAGATTTTATCCGATCCAATTAGAACCCGACATGGATGTAAGTTCTAAAAAAAATATCCTAAGTAGATTTGAACTAGATACAGATAACGATATATCCTAATCTAAATCCTATCAGATATAACTTTAATATATATCTATCATTTAAAATTATAATAATTTTATATTATTTACATGCACCGATCTGATCGAACCCTCTTATATACCCAACCTGACTCAATCAGACCCACATCTCTATTTGATCTAACCTGACTCGACCCAAGGTGGATATGCGCATGGGATTTTTACTGTGGAGCGAGTATGGGTATGGGCCATATGAACCCTAAAATAATGTTGTAGAGATCATATATGGTCTAAATAATAAACAAATCTACAAGGATACTGAAAGAATTATAAAAATTCAATCATATCTATCAAACCCTAACCAATCCTTCATCATTGAATAAGGTCCATAAGATTGAACATTTATTTGGTATCAGCAGATCAACTAACTAATTAACTATTGACTCCATCGCTCGAAACTCTACGTCTAATCCGACTGATGCTATGCATCCTGTAACTCTGAAAAAAAAAGATGTTGTGAGCTTTACAACCTAGTAAAAATCTCCCATGCATACACCAGCATGAATATAAAATATCTTTGAGTTAATATTTAGCCAATAAGAGAATAGTAAAATTCATACATCAATAATTTCAATAATGCTCAACATATCAGTATGTATGCCATAGAACATATATATAAGCCTTGCCAATATATACATTGTCTAATCGTGTAACTACTCAGTTGCATACATATCGCCATACAAAAAAATCGAGATATATGTGATTTATAAGTAACAATTCGATTCAATAATATTCTAGTGAAATTATTTTTCATTATCTGATTAACATGTTGGATCATGACTACATTATCACTTTGACACTGGATTAGATCCGCTCATGCTCTGGTCCATGGCAGGTCAAACATATACTATATTTTCGTTCATAGCCGATAATCACATCTCAACTTATGGCTGACACCACAAATATTATATTTTACATATGCCGGGTAGTACAGATGTCATTCAATTACATATGATTCATTACTTTGATTTGATTTTAGCACTAAAGTAGTTACAACCATGCTCCAGCCTGTGATAGGCCAAACACACACCATACTCCATCCATGACCGGCAACCATAAATCATATCTCAATCCGTGGATAATATATCATATTTCACATATGGCTAACTAATCCACGTGCTCTTCTTTTTTCACTGTTATAATTATACATATTAATGTTTGTTCTTCTATATTAAACTAATTACAACCATGCTTTAGCCTGTAATAGGCCAAATGTAATGCTACAATCTAGTCTAAGGCTGATCCAACTCACACACTATATTTCTTGTATTACCAATCAGTCCAAGCACCATCCATGCCCCATCCATATAATGAAAGTCATCATCTGATTTTCAATATTAGATTAGTCATAGTCATACTCTA